>NC_054484.1:83760444-84060444 GCF_017639515.1 Carcharodon carcharias
CAGTGCGTTCCCGATCATTACAATTGGCCAGGTAATAAAAACTCTTCATTCCTCCTCTGACATATTTGAAGAAAGCACAATTACACAAACAACAATAATTCCTTTCTCAGGAAGCCAGTGCCTCGATATTGTGGCTATACATGTGCTGTATGAGTTTCAGGCAGACCATGCCTTTCAATGAGTTCCTAAAACGATGCCCAACAGGATGAATAGCTGGTTTCCATTTGTCACTGTATGTAAATGAGCATGTTAATGGAGATGTTTAACATTACTACCCGCTCATGTGCAGCGTTAATTATTCTGTCCCTGTAGATATTAATGAGTGCCTGGATTTGCATCGCAGACAGCAGCAATGTGAATGGAGATGCTTGAATCTTCCTGGCTCTTTCCGTTGTATTTGTCCACATGGTTACGTATTGAATGGTGACAAGTATCACTGTGAAGGTGAGATATGTCTTTCATTTTTCAATTGTCTCTCCCATTCGCTAGTCTTTAAAAGAGGGGCGCAGATGGGGAAGGGTCATTTCATCCATCTTAGCTTTATCTAGATTAAAACCACTCATGGTTATAACACCCACCGCAATATCCAACTGCTACGTAAAGAGGTCCAGTGATTTTGGGCTGGATTTTCTCAGGATCGTGGAGAATCCGGGGACCTTTAAAAAAGAACAGATGGGACCCGGATCTTGATGTTCCATAACCATTTCCGGCACATGCCACTATCACAGCTAGGGGAAAGGAGGCATGGTGTGAACTGTGTATAAATGATACTGAAACTCAGCTGAGGCATTTAAACTCAGTGCACAAGACAAGCAGACTCAATTTTCACTCCAGGAACGGCCCCAACCCACAGTGTGTGTTCCACGACTTCATGAAGGGTGGTTAATGTATGTAGAACTGTCAAGTTGTCAAGTTATTTAAATCCCCTGATCTTTAAAGTTTGACAAAAATGTACCCACCTGTGTCTCTGAGAGAGAAAAAAAACAGTTCAAGCAGTTTCAGTAGATGTTTGTTGACAAAACCCTAAGGGCCATCATTATCATATAATTGACTTGTGGCAGCTTGACTGTCATCACCACAATACCATAGAGGAGTGGTGAGGGCTCTATGTTCACAGTTTAATTGACAATTTCAAGAGGTTATTGAAGGATTAGCTGTCTTTGATATGGGTTATGAATACGAATTTTTGTTTTTACAGCAGATTAAGTACTTGAAGGGAGTTAAATGTACTGAATAGGCTTTCATGGATGAAATTTTTTTTTACACATATTGAAGTCTATAGTAATAGTTGTTTGGTAGTTCAGAGCTTGAGTATTGTTGAAAGAAGAGACATGTTTAAACTTTTCATCTTGCACTCATCAGGACACTTTGCAAGAATACCAATATAAGGACAAACAACAATATATACTGTAATTGAAGAGAGTGCTGATTGGTTGGCAAGTGGACTCTGATTGGCAGTGGCATTGCCATAGAGAATGTACCAGTGATGGTGACTGACAGTTAACTGTCAAGCATTGTTTGAAATTTAAACCCAGCAGCTTGACCCTGATTGGCTAAGGCATTGCCCTGAGGAATGAGTCAGCGAATGGCCATCAGTTATTTTGATTAGCTGAAACAGGCTCATTGTGTGTATGTGTTCTTTCTGTCTGCAAAGAATAGGGTCCTGTGTATTAATATATGTAGTTTCCAGTACACGTAAATGTGCCACACAGAGCCCGACTGACAATATTAAATTGGTTGCCAATGTAATTTTTAATACACTGAGGGTTATTCAGCAAATGTTGTCCAATCACAGAATCACATCTAATGTTGGACACTGTGTTTTGAGTTTTGCAAGCACGGGTTGGTAGGGTACGGTTTGTACCTTGCCAGTTGCGAACAGCGGCTGGGACATGTTTGATAAGATCCGCCAGTCTTTATTGGGTTCAACCATCTTTGCTGGGTTACATGAGAAATGTTCCTTCAATGGAATGACACCTAACCTCCTACCCCTTGTATATTTCCAATATGTGGATGATACATTTGCTGTATTTAAATCCACAGCTGCATGTAACTAATCCCTTACATGTCTTAATGGGCTGCACTCAGATTCATCTTTGAAATGGAGCAGTCACATGAATTCTCTTTCCTTGATGTACTGGTTGAGAAATCTGCCAGGGGATTCTCTACCACAGTCTATCACAAGCCTACCTTCACTGACCAGGACACACATTGGGACTCTTACAGTTCCATGCACTATAAGATTGGTCTTATCAGCAAACTCATAAATAGGGCCTGAGCCATCTCCTCACCATGCAAGCTTGATGCTGAAATAGGGGCATCAAAGACATCCTGCCGGATAATGGCTGCCCTGATCAGATCATTTTGTGCTGTAATAAAAACAAAAAAACTGCGGATGCTGGAAATCCAAAACAAAAACAAAAACAGAATTACCTGGAAAAACTCAGCAGGTCTGGCAGCATCAGCGGAGAAGAAAAGAGTTGACGTTTCGAGTCCTCATGACCCTTCGACAGAACTTGAGTTCGAGTCCAAGAAAGAGTTGAAATATAAGCTGGTTTAAGGTGTGTGTGTGGGGGGTGGAGAGAGAGAGAGAGAGAGAGAGGTGGAGTGGGGGTGTGGTTGTAGGGACAAACAAGCAGTGATAGAAGCAGATCATCAAAAGATGTCAACAACAATAGTACAAAAGAACACATAGGTGTTAAAGTTAAAGTTGGTGATATTATCTAAACGAATGTGCTAATTAAGAATGGATGGTAGGGCACTCAAGGTATAGCTCTAGTGGGGGTGGGGAGAGCATAAAAGATGTAAAAAAAATATATAATTTTTTTAATAATGTAATAGGTGGGAAAAGGAAAATCTATATAATTTATTGGAAAAAAAAGAAAAGGAAGGGGGAAACAGAAAGGGGGTGGGAATGGGGGAGGGAGCTCACGACCTAAAGTTGTTGAATTCAATATTCAGTCCGGATGGCTGTAAAGTGCCTAGTCGGAAGATGAGGTGTTGTTCCTCCAGTTTGCGTTGGGCTTCACTGGAACAATGCAGCAAGCCAAGGACAGACATGTGGGCAAGAGAGCAGGGTGGAGTGTTAAAATGGCAAGCGACAGGGAGGTTTGGGTCATTCTTGCGGACAGACCGCAGGTGTTCTGCAAAGTGGTCGCCCAGTTTACGTTTGGTCTCTCCAATGTAGAGGAGACCACATTGGGAGCAACGAATGCAGTAGACTAAGTTGGGGGAAATGCAAGTGAAATGCTGCTTCACTTGAAAGGAGTGTTTGGGTCCTTGGACGGTGAGGAGAGAGGAAGTGAAGGGGCAGGTGTTGCATCTTTTGCTATCAAGGCTATGGTCCAAGTGCTGTTAAATGGGATTAGATAGGTAGGTCAGGTGTTTCTCACGTGTCGGTACAGACTCGATGGGCCAAAGGGCCTCTTCTGCACTGTGTGATTCTGTGATACTAAGGATGGAAAATTCAGCTCCCGAACAGTCAATTTTTTGGCAGATGCCACTGAATGTGGCATCTTCAGCTTGTGTGTACATTCCTGGTGCAAAGGGCTGGCTGCCATTTTGGTAAGGCTTTCAGCACATGCACAGGGAATGTCCACCAGAAGTACATATGACTCCATAATTCATATTTTGGAGATGAACTTATGTTCATCAGCAGGGTGGATTTTCCCCAAAAACTCTATTTAAGCACAAATGTTCTACGTTTGATTGCGTGAGTCTGTTTTCAATTGGTTCTCGCTCTATTTGATCAATTAAGCCTGGGTGTGGACTTAGAGAAATGTAAACAAACTATAGAAAAAGTTGGAAGCTAGAGCCAAGAGCTGAATCATGGAGCAGACATTTTAAAGCACTGTAAATAAAATCTGTTACACAAAGAGAAACTAGTGTCATCTCTGCACAGATCCAAGATATAAAGTATACAATGCACAGGAATGCAAGTCAGGAGCTGGACCACACATGCAATAAGAGAAAGTCACAAATGTTTTACAGGATAACTTATTTTTATTAGTATTGGTAAAATCCATTTGAAAAGCAAAGTCAAACTGTCTACCCCAATCTATTGATTGAAAAGCAATGAAATTGTACAATGTCCATAGGTTTTCCTCTCCATGGACCATGTGTGTTCTCAAAGAAACTGGGCTACTTAAACAAGATTTAACGGAGTAACATTGTTTGAGATTTTCAAATTGTGAAGACATTCTGTAATGCAAGTACAGCAAAGCATTCTATCCAGCCAGGAACAGGGACACCAGAATTATGTGAAGAAAATAATTTAAGAAGTAGGGATTCATAAACGCAGAAACAAAATATTGCACATGCTGGAGATCTGAAATAAAAACAGGAAGCGCTGGAAAAAGTCAACAGGCCTGGCATCACCTGAGGAGAGAGAAACAGAGTTAACATTTCGAGTCCAATATGACTCTTCTTCAGAACTGAAGGGAGGTAGAAATGTGGAGCATGGTAGAAGTAAAGGAACAAAGCATTGGTCCAGAGTAGGTGTTATTAGCAGAATAAAGGTCAGTGCTGCCTGGAAGTAAAATAGCAGAATGTGTTAATAGTAGAATAGAGGTCAGTGCTGTCTGAAAGCAAAACATGAAAACAAGATACAGACTGGCACTAGGGGAAACAAAATACAAAATGGAGGACAGAATTCATGGCCAGAAGTTGTTGAACTCAATGTTAAGTCCGGAAGGCTATAAAGTGCCTTATCGGAAGTTGAGGTGTTGTTCCTCCAGTTTGCACTGGGCTTCATTGGAACATTATAGCAGGCCGAGGACAGAAATGTGAGCCTGTGAGCAAAATGTGAATTGAAATGGTAAGCGACCTGGAGGTCAGGGTCATGATTCCGGACTGAACGGTGTTCTGCAAAGTGGTCACCCAATATATATTCATAGAAGGCCATTTGGCCCAGTGAAGACTGAGGATTGAGGACTCGAAACGTCAACTCTTTTCTTATCCGCCGATGCTGCCAGACCTGCTGAGTTTTTCCAGGTAATTCTGTTTTTGTTTTTGTTTTGGCCCAGTGAAGCTCATTCCTCCAGTACATTATATCTCCCATTATAGCCTCCAAGGAGGCCATTTTTATATTGATACAAAACCAAAGTGGCATTATAATTTAGGAGATATCAAGTTTACGAGAGCTGCCACATAAAAGGCTCTTTCCAAGAGATTGGTGTACACTGGCCTGAGTTTGTACCCACTGCAGATAATTCTAGTTTAATTTGACTTTAATAATACTGTTCTGGTCTGGTAAATAAGTCAAAAACTAAACTTTACTGAGGGAATGACTGTTTTCACTTGGATAAACTGCCATCTAGTTCAATGGATTATTGCATTATTATCAGTACAATTTACAATAGTGGGCAGGAAGCTGAATCAAACTCAACTCAACAAAGGTCAGACAGCGAGAGAGGCTGGGGTTGAGAAAAAATGGAGAACAAGTTTGATTGAATGATAAAGACAACTTGTAATGACAGAACAAATCTGGGATCTTCCTGCTCATTCTTGTATGTGAATGTGAGTAAGTGCTTTACTCTTGTTATGCACCACTAGTGGACAGAACAGGATTGCTCACATAACTGAGATAAGCTCTCAAAATGACCAAGCCCTTTAGTTTGAGATTTGGTGAGAAAAGAAAGAGAAAGACTTGCATTTTGATAGCGCCTTTCACAACCTCAGTTTGGCCCCTGGCTTTACAGCCAATGAAGTACTTTTTGAAGTATAGTTGTAATTTTGGAAACACAGCAGCCAATTTGTGCACAGCCAGCTCCCACAATCAGCAAATTGATAATGGCCTGGATCTTCCAGGCAGCGGCAATTATGATCGGATTGCTACTGTGCTCACAAATTCCCCTGATTCGACACTACAAAGCGTTTCTCCTGGGACCTTCTGATCCCAGCTGTCCCTGGGAAGCTCCATTGAACTGGGGTAGAACCTGGCGAAGACAGGACATGGTTTTTTTTTATGGCATTAGCCGGTGTACAGTAAGTTTACAGATTCAGTCTCATTGGGCAGGTGGGTGAACAGGAGAATGGATAGGTGGGTTAATGGGTAGGCGGGTGAGTGAGTGAATGGGTAGGATAGGTAGGTGTGTAGAATGGATAGGTGGTAAAGTGTGTAGGTGGGTGAGATGCATGAAGTGGGTGAGCTGTGTAGGTGGGCAGGTTGACAGTTGGGTGGGGGTGGTAGTTGGGTCAGGTTGGAAGGGGTAATCATGTCAGGGTGGTAGTCAGGTCTGTTCAGGGGGTGTAGTCGAATGGTTGGGAGAGACGGACAAGAAGGCGGTAGTCAGGTATGGGTAGGTGCATAGACTGGTGGTTGTGGGATAGTTTGGGGTGGGGAGTTGGGAAGTTGTGGTGTAATCGCAGGGGTCAGGGGCCTAGTCAGGTTGGGGAGATGATCATGTTGGATCAGGGGTAGTCGGGGGTGGCAGTTGGGTGGTCAGGAGAGGGGGGAGTAGTCAGGTTGGGCCAGGAGGGTAGTCAGGTGGTTGGGCAGCTAATCGGGGGTCGGGGTAGTCGGGTCGGGGGTTAGTCAGGCAGTCAAGGGGGTTAGTCGGGTTGGGTTGGGTCGGGGAGTAGTCGGGGTGGTTGGGAAGACAGTTGGGGGGTCAGGGGTCAGGCGGAATCGGCAGTTGTGGTCGGGTGGGGGGCTGATGGGGGGGTCAGTTCAATAATTACCCCAGAGTTAGACTAGGTTTTAATCTGTTTAACATTTCCTGGGTTCAGGTAAGTACCACAGAACTGTCCAAAGTCTTTGACTCTAATTAAGAGTTAGAAACATTCACAGAGGACCCCACACAGCAGGGGATTTATCCATCAGAAGTTCAAACATTCTAGCCAATTCCAACCGAGGTCAGCACATCGAGACTTCCACAGGGTCTGCGCGCATCTTTAGTCATTCATCTGGTCTCTGACAATCCGGCCATCAGGAGATTCGGTCCAATAACTGGATAATCTTTTAGTGATGCTGGTTGAGAGATAAGTATTGACCAGGACACTGGGAGAACTCCCCTGCTCTAGTGCTGTGGAATCTTTTATATCCACATTAGAAAGCAGACAGGGCCTCAGTCTAACGTCTCTGTCATAAAGGGAGTACTTGTACTCCCTCGGTAATAATCACTCCATGGTCTAATTTATCTACAAAGGCTGTACCTAAAAGATCAACCAAAACAAACTCTTGGCTATAGCAAATGAATATTGAGGTTATGGCTGCATTGTGGTTATATTACTAGACTAATAATTCAGAGACATGAGTTCAAATCCCACCATGGCAGCTGAAGGAATTTAAATTCAATTATTTAATAAATTTGGAATATAAAGTCATTTACAGTAATAGCGACCATGGAACTATTGCCGATTGTTATAAAAACCCATCTGGTTCACTAATTTCCTTTAGGGAAGGAAATCTGTCATCCTTAGCTGGTCTGGCCTACATGTGACTCCAGACCCACAGCAATGTGGTTGACTCTTAACTGCCCTCTGAAATGGCCTAGCAAGGCAGTCAAGTATTAGGTGCCTCACCACCAGCTTCTCAAGCACAATTAGGATTGGGCAATAAATGCTGTCCTTGCCAGCAATGCTCACATCCAATAAATGAATGAAAAAAAATGCATTTTTGTGGTTTTGCCTACAGTTATTTACCAATGTTGAGTCATAGACCGTTCCTAAAAATAGTTCAGACATTTTGAGAAATGAAATGCTAATTGAAGATGAATCTAAGGTAGGTGTGTTGTTTTTATATTACAGACATTAATGAATGCTCCTATAAGAATGGTGGCTGCTCTCAGCTATGCATCAATACCAGCGGGGGCTATCGATGCGCCTGTCCAGAAGGTTATATCTTCAGCCGGCACAGCAAGAAGAACTGTCAAATTGTTAGGGTTTAAGAAGTGGGTAACCATTTGTAAAATGAAGGGTTCTGAAATAATCCCTGCAGTATTCCTAGACACCACTCACCATAAACATTTTACATTGCTTCATATAGTGTTTCACCACCATTCATTCATTCATTGTTACCACGGCCTTCGCAGACTTGGTTTTCCTCTGGTTTTCTTCAAACCTCCCTCAACGTTATCCACCCATCTGATTTTCCTTCTTCGTCTTCTGTTTTTACCTTCAATTTCTCCTTCAATTAGGACAAGGCTGTGGGGTTTTCATTTCCAATGCCTGTTCTTGGCAAGCCTTCCCTCCCTCTAACTGTACATAAAGACCCACTCATTGATCGAACCCACTTTTTTGTCTTTCTGTCCATCCAGATGATTCTGAACATTGTAGTGTAAGCTTCTGGCACATATAGGGTCAATATGGAACTGAGCACAGTACTGCCCATATCGTGATGGAAGGCAGCACATGATCCACACCTAGTGTCAGTCTAGTGTTGGAGAGAGACTTGTGTATCAGCAAGCATGGAGACAGCTCCTAGCTTGTATCCTTTACTGCATATTTGTAGATAGTACTAAGAATCAATAAAGACCTAAAGTTAACCTATGTATGACTACAAAGACTTCTTCAGATGTACTGAACTGTACCAATGCACCACAATATGGTGGCAGCTTGTGGAAAATCCCAAGGCCTCAGAAAACGCAGAGAGAAATTAAAATACTGGAAGGTTGAGAAAAAATTCAGCAAAGCAGTCTGACCTGAAAAGAAGCTCTAGAAGCACAGGCGCAGAGGTAAAATTGCCAGGAAAAAGCTCCATAGAAAGGCTTGGAAGCTGAGGGCAGGGAATTAAAATTCGTGACAGCACCGGAAGACTCCATTGAAAGTTTAGTTTCTAATCCCAGAACACAGTCAGCAGGGGTGAGCTAAATCTTTTAAAACTTCAAGTGACAGCAAGTGCTGAGAGGTCTTGAAATAATTCAGAGTTAGAAGTGTAGTTTGAAAAAACTTGTCGCTAAAACCCAATCCTTGAGCTCACTCCGAAACTGAAAAGATAATTAATTAAATAATCTGGAGCACTGAGACTTCTAAACTCAGCTGAAGGCAAGCAAAAAGCCAGGATTTGACAAACTCATGACTTTAAAGTAGGACACGGAGCAAGAGAACTCTGCAGGCAGTTGTTCGAGGCAGCCATTGT
The DNA here is from genome assembly GCF_017639515.1 of Carcharodon carcharias. Classification (NCBI taxonomy): domain Eukaryota; kingdom Metazoa; phylum Chordata; class Chondrichthyes; order Lamniformes; family Lamnidae; genus Carcharodon; species Carcharodon carcharias. The sequence goes on from NC_054484.1 coordinate 83,769,524, forward strand.
TGAAAATGTTTTTGGCATGCTTTGCCCTTATAACAGGGCACACCAAAACTGGCAAGCATGGAAATTCCTTCGTCTCCAAGTGAATGGTGACACCATCTTGAAATTCATAAGCTTCTTAAAGCAGAACCTTCACTTTTAAATATTTAACTATTCATCAGAATTTCACTGATTCAGAACAATTTGGTATTATCCAAGGGCCAAATCTAATGGAAAATTTGGTGTCCTTAAGGAGAGAATTTCTAAAATACCAGAGTACATCAGATCTACATCAGCAGGCAGGAAATGCACTCAAAGAAAGAACTGAAGAATCAGTGTTGGCAGAGGAGACTCAGGAATGTTCAAGAGAAAGGCAAATGGCACAAGAAAGAGTCTACAGAGCTGAAGAAAATGATGGGACATTTGGAAGAAAACTTGGGAAAATATTACATTTCCAAAGATATGTATGAAGAGGTGAAAATTAAGAATCGAGAATGGAAAAAGTAAGTAGAACTTCTCACAAAAGAGGGTGAGGAGTCAGAAAAAGCCCAGATTAATACCATTTCATACTGGTTTGGTGAACTTGTGGAGGAAGTAATCCTAATGCAAGGCATTGATGAACTTCAACCATCTTCGAAGAAATATTCAAAGCCTTTGATGAATATTTTAATCTTCAAGTTGTGGAATACATAAAGCATAAACAAATGGATAGAAAACCCCCTGTAAAGCTACGAAAGGACAAAATACATTACCCAAGCAAATCACATGAGGGAGCCAGAGAGTCAAAAGACTTTCCAGAAGTCCCAAAATTACATCCCTTTGGAAACCCCAACACATTACCCTAACTGCAATAGCAGGTGGAAGTGCAGAGCAAGCATCTGATAGTGAATGAAGGAAAGCTATCTGATGACTCCAAAATACAAAAACCCTGCAAAAGGAAAATTAAATAAGGTCGGAAAATGTTCACATCAAAGCTGAATTGGAAGATTTAAAACACAATATTCAAGCTGAGTACATACCTTTGAAAATGCATGATAAATGCAAGTTTTCAATGAACCAACTGTTCGAGATCTGAACAAATTTCTGAGTTGTCACAAAGGCACTAGGAGGAAATAAAACTCTGAATTTTATTGTTGGAAAACTGAAGCAGGATTTGGGAAACCTCAACCAGAAATACAGCCAGGTGCAACAGCAGGCAGGAAATGCACTCAAAGAAAGAACTGAAGAACCAGTGTTGGCAGAGGAGACTCAGGAATGTTCAAGAGAAAGGCAAATGGCACAAGAGTCTACAGAGCTGAAGAAAATGATGGGACATTTGGAAGAAAACTTGGGAAAATATTACATTTCCAAAGATATATATGAAGAGGTGAAAATTAAGAATCGAGAATGGCAAAAGTAAGTAGAACCTCTCACAAAAGAGGGTGAAGAGTCTCAGAAACAATTGGCAGATGTGCAATCGTAGAATCTGAGCTTGAAGGATGGTGCAGAGGAATTATGTTCTGCTAAAGAAAAACTGATCAGCTCAAGGACTAACTTTCACATGCAAAAGATAAGTTTGGAAAAGAAAGAGGAGAACTGATGAGAACACTGGAATGTCACTCACAGGAAGTAGAACATTGAAAGAGGATTTGAAATGCTTAAATGATGAAATTGTAGAAGCAAATTCAACAAAGATAGACCTTCAATTAAAATTTGATGAACTTAAAGCATCAGAAGTCTTCAGTAAGCATCATGGAAAATACCTGGAACTGGAGAAAGAATTACATCAGAACAGTTGCTTGAAAGCAGAATCAACAAACAAAGCTGATGAACTTCTTGAACTTTGGCTTAATCTGAATAACATGGAGGTTGAGATATGCAATATGAAAGAGCAAATTCAGACTTCGAAAACAGATCAGAGAAATTCTACGAAACAGATTGAGGATCTAACAAGTGAATTGAAGGAGTCTCAAGAGCAGTCAGTGACCATGGAAGAAAGGTTCCAAATGGAACCGAATGTCCAGGTGAAGTTGTCAAACTTATATAAGAGTTCCGCAGATAACTCTGAAACAAAAGTAACTCAACTTCCCAGAGTAGTCGGTGAGCTGAATACAAAAATTCATAAGCTCAAAAAGCAACTGGAAAAGAAGAAATTACTCAAAAATTTGGGTAAAATTGTGAAACAAGTGGGAACAAGGTTCCATTTTTGAAATGTAAACTTCCACATATGTTGCGATGACTCACACGATGACTGAAGAAGTGAAAAAAAGCATCAAGGAGACAAGTATGATGTTCATCCATGCCTCAAAAAATGAGTTAGGATAGAAACCACCAGCCAATGCAACAGCCAAACCAATCAAATGTGGTTCAATATGAAAGAATGGAAGAAAAGGATGAATACATAGTCAGATGCCAGAACAACCTCCAAACCAACCAGAAGAACCAGCAACGACAGAGCCTACCGCTCCTCCGACAGTATCATGAACAAGATATGGAAGGGTTATAAGGCCTTTAGACCACCTGAACCTTTGAATTCAAAGACTTGAATTGGTGGGGGGAGAGACGGGGTAGTGATAATGTAGTACTGACAATGTAAACATATGATAGTAATAACAATGTAAGACATAAGGTAAACTATAATCACTTAAAATACTTTGGATAAAGACTTGGGTGAGGTGTAGTATAAGGGCCTGGGACATATAGGGTTAACATGAGATGGAGTACAGAACAGCCCACACAGTGATGTAACAGAACACACGACCTTCACCTAGAGTCAGTCTATTGTTGTACAGAGCCTTGTGTAGAAGCAAGCATGGAAACTGCTCTTAGCTTGGACCTTTACCGTATATTTGTGAAGAGTTCTAAGAGTCAATAAAAACAGACAGTTAACCTACATATGACTTTAAAGACATCTTCATGCCTACTAAACTGTAACCAACACCTACAACAAGCACTCTCCCACATTTCAAAAGCTGTTCCCCTGCTTTCATCCACTTTCTTCAGAATGCAACTCTCACATCCATTGAGTGCAACACTCCACAATGGTGACTGGATTAGGCATTCTTTCAGTTTCATAGAAGCTAATTACTGATTGGTCTCACCTCTTGCCATAACTAATCTAACCTCAATTTCGTTCTTGGATGAAATGATTGAAACTGCCAAACTTACAGCACAGAAGGAGGCGATTTGGTCCATCATGCCTGTACTGGCTCTTTGCAAACGCTATCCAAATCGTTCCCCATAGCCCTGTAACATTTTCCCCTTCAAGTATTTATACAATCCATTTTGAAATTTAGTATTGAATCTGCTCCCGCTGCCCTTTCAGACACCTAAATTCAGAAATTTCCACAGTACTGCAGACGGTAATTGTTATCCTGTAAATTAGATAGTTTTTCAAAACTTTATCTAGGTGGTTCAAAATCCCTTTTTCCTTTGGGTGTGTTTTGTACTTTGTAGATGTCGGTGTGTGGTGATGCATTGCTTAGTGTTCTCACACTCACGGTTACTAATGTGGAGAAATGGAACTAATTTCATTGGTTCTGCAGAGGACTCTATGGTTGTCTTGGTGCAGCCTAGTTGTATTTTGTACTGAGTTGGATTAGAAGCCTGGGTAAGGTTTCTGTCTGTTGCTCTCCTGTACAGGCACAGCTAAGACTGATTCAGAGAAGGAGGCTTCAACTTTAACCCCTGTGGCAGGCAGAAGAGGGTTGAGAGGGGAATGTTAAAATATCAGGATTGGGCCATTCAACCCAACCCTCCCCATTCCAATCTTATCAATTTTAAATTGCAGATATCATACAGATTCCCACGAAACACAAGCCAGGCCTAAATAACATTCCAGAGGCATTCCCAGGGGAAGCAGGTTTTTCAGTGCATTTAATCAAACATGTTAACCCCTGCTCCCTCCTGATCACCAATCTCACCATAATCACCAACACATATGCTGATTGCCAACATCTCTTCCAGTCACTGACCCATCTCAGATATCTGACCCCTCCCCCAGTCACTGATCCCTCCCCAGTCACTGACTTCTCCCCAGTCACTGACCCCTCCCTAATTGCAGACCCCTCTGCAGTCACTGGCCCCTCCCCCAGTCACTGACCCATCGCCTAATCACTGACCCCTCACCCAATCACTGACTCCTACACCAATCACTGACCCCTCACCCAATCACTGTTTCCTCCACCAATCACTGACCCCTATACCAATCACTGACTCCTCACCCAATCACTGACTCCTCACCCAATCACTGACTCCTACACCAATCACTGGCCCCTCACCCAATCCCTGACTCCTACACCAACCACTGACTCCTCCACCAATCACTGACCCCTCGCCCAATCGCTGACTCCTACACCAATCACTGACCCCTCACCCAATCACTGACTCCTACACCAATCACTGACCCCTTGTCCAATCACTGACCTCTCACCCAATCACTGACTCCTACACCAATCACTGACCCCTACACCAATCACTGACCGCTACACCAATCACTGACCTATCTCCCAAACACTGACCCCTCCAATCACTGACCCTTTCCCCACTTACTGACTCCTCCACCTATCACTGACTCCTCCACCGATCTCTGACCCCTCCCCAATCGCCGACCAGTCTACCAATCACTGACATCTCCCCCAGTGACTGACTCCTTATACAATCACTGACCCCCAACATTGACCCCCAATTATTAACCCCTCCTCCAATCACTAACCCATTCCCCAGTCACTCACACCTCCACCAAATACTGATCCCTCCACAAACACTGACCCCTTCCTGAATCACTGATCCCCATCCCCAATCACAGGCCCCACCCTTCACTCACTGACCCTCCCCCAATCAATGATGTTCTCCCCAATCACTGAACCCTCACCCATTTACTAACTCCTACTCCAATCACTGACCTCTCCTCAATCACTGACCACTGCTCTTCAATCGCTGACCTCTCCACAAATCCTTGACTCCACATCACTGAATACCCCAATCGCTGACCCCTCCACCAATCACTGACTCCCCGCAATCACTGACCCTCCTCCTGCAGCCAGTGAATCTTCCTTTCAATTACTCAGCCCTCCCTCAATCACTGATACCTCACCATATCACTGAGCCCCTCAACCCAATCACTGACCCCTCCACCATCAGTGATAGTGGGAATCGGGGGAAAACTCCACTGATTAGAGTCATACCTAGCATAAAGGAAGATGGTTTTGGTTGTTGGAGGTCAATCATCTCAGTTCCAGGACATCACTGCAGGAGTTCCTCAGGGTAGTGTCCTAGGCCCAACCATCTTCAGCTGCTTCATCAATGACCTTCCTTACATCATAACGTCAGAAGTGGGGATGTTCGCTGATGATTGCACAATGTTCAGCACCATACGCGACTCCTCGGTTAATGAAGCAGTCCATGTCTGAATGCAGCAAGATCTGGGTAACATTCAGACTTGGGCTGACAAGTGGCAAGTTACATTTGTGCCACACAAGTGCCAGGCAATGACCATCGCCAATGAGAGAGAATCTAACCATCACCCCTTGACATTCAATGACATTACCATCACTGAATACCACCCCCCAGCAACATCCTGGGTGTTACCATTAATGAGAAACTGAACTGGACCAGCCATATAAATACTGTGGCTACAAGAACAGGTCAGAGGCTTGGGATAGTGTGGCAAGTAATCCAACTCCTGCCTCCCCAAAGCCTGTCCACCATCTGCAAGGAACAAGTCAGGAGTGTGATGGAATACTCTCCACTTGCCTGGATGATCCTGCAGATTACATTTCCCATTATTTCTAATTTTGTTATGGACTCTTTGGTCTAGGGGAATGGTTCTCAGTTTGGGTGTTTCTATAGTCAAATATGTGAGAGATCCGGAGTTCAAATCCAGGACGAGCTCTTTGGTTTTAGAGTACAGTTGAGAAACACTAAAGGGCAAAAAACATTAATGGGGGTTGTATATAGACCCCCAAACTGTAGTGGTGATGTTGGGAACGACATTAAACAGGAAATTAGAGACACATGCAATAAAGGAACACCTGTAATTATGGGTGACTTTAATATGCATATAGATTGAGCAAATCAAATTAGTAACAATACCGTAGAGGAGGAATTCCTGGAGTGTATACAGGATGGTTCTGGACCAACACGTTGAGGAACCAACCAGAGAACAGGTCATCCTAGACTGGGTATTGTGTAATGAGAAAGGAATAATTGGCAATCTAGTTGTGCAAGACCCCTTGGGGATGAGTGACCATAATATGATAGAATTCTTCATCAAGATGGAGAGTGACGTAGTTGATTCTGAGACCTGGATCCTGAATCTTAATAAAGGAAACTACGATGGTATGAGGCACGAGTTGGCTATGATGGATTGGGAAACGTTACTTAAAGGGATGACGGTGGATAGGCAATGGCAAACGTTCAAAGAGCGCATGGGTGAACTGCAACAATTGTTTATTCCCGTCTGGTGCAAAAGTAAAATAGGAAAGATGGCCAAGCCATGGCTTACAAGGGAAATTAGAGATAGTATTAAATGCAAGGAAGAGGCATACAAATTGGCCATAAAAGACAACAGACCTGAGGATTGGGAGCAGTTTAGAATTCAGCAAAGGAGGACCAAGGGATTGATTAAGAAGTGGAAAATAGAGTACGAGAGTAAGCTTGCAGGGAACATAAAAACTGACTGTAAACGTTTCTATAGGTATGTGAAGAGGAAAAGATTGGTGAAGACAAATGTAGGTCCCTTACTGTCTGAAACAGGGGAATTTATAATGGGGAACAAAGAAAGGGCTGACCAACTAAACACATACTTCGGTTCTGTCTTCAAAAAGGAGGACACTAACATTCCCATCAAATCCATTTCCCAAGCCTTTGATTTTTTTCAGACCTACATTAGCTCCTAAAACTCCAATACCTCCAATTCACAGGTCTGACTTAATTCAATGTTCCAGTAGCCCTTCTTGTTTCTGTGGCCTCCTTGAGCTCCAAAACCACTCTCGCACTCTCCATTTCTCAACTCTTGACCTCATTTTGCATTCCAGCACTCCCCTTCCCTGCCCCCACCCCGTTTGGCTAACAATTGGCAGTTCCATCTTCTGCCAAGCAAGTCCCATACTCTAGAATTCCCTCCCTAAACTACTCTTTGCTTTAAAAGCCTCCCCAAAATCCAAGTTTTTGATCAAATGTTGGGTCACCATTCCACTCCTGATAGCTCTGCCTTTGGCACAGTGTCCATTTCTGCACCCACATTCATCTCTGCCCACCTTTGCTTCTGTGAAATTCGCTGGGAGTTTCTCCTCAAGCCCACCAGATTCAGTATTCCGATGCCGAGATCCTCGAGGATGCTGCTAGGGACAAACATCTTTTCCTCCCTCTCCCTCTCGGAGTAACAGATCCTGAGCTGAGTGCTGTTCCATAATTGGGTGATTAAGCTTGGGAACTAACAGCCTGACAAATCACAGACTTGAATCAATGGTGTACCACTCCATAAAAATAATAACTGATATTTTTATAGGGCCTTTAATGTACTAAAATATCCCAAAATGCTTCAAAAGGAACAGATATGATGTCACCAGGCCACATAAACAACAAATGAACATAAGAAATAGGAGCAGGAGTAGGCCATTCAGCCCTGCGCACCCACTCTGCCATTCAATGTCATGTACAATTGTACATGACGTTTAGGAAGGTCAGGAAGTTAAAAAAAGATAGAAGAGTGGCTCTGTTAATTAATGATGGTATTCGCACAATAGAGAGGGATGACCTAAATTCAGGAAACCAGGATGTAGAAGCAGTTTGGGTAGAGATGAGAAATGATAAAGACAAGTCACTTGTAGGAGTGGTCTACAAAACCCTTAACAGTAACCACATTATAGGATGGAGCAGAAAGGAAGAAATAATGGGAGCTTGTCAGAAAAGTATGGTGATAATCATGAGGGATTTTAATTTACATACAGACTGGAAAAGCCAAATGAGCAAAGGTGGCCGAGATGAGGAGTTATAGAATATTTTTGGGATAGTTTCTGAGAACAGCAAGTTCTGGAGCCAATCAGAGAGCAGGCTATACTAAACCTCGTATTGTGCAACAAGATAGGATTAATTGTTAAGTTCATAGTGAAGGCACCCCTAGGTGGCAGCAATCATAATATGATTGAATTTTACATTCAGTTTGAGGGAGAGAAGACAGGGTCCAAGACTAGTATTTTAAATATTAATAAGGGCAACTATGAGGGCATGAAAGTAGAGCTAGCTGAAGCGAACTGACAAATTAGGTTAAGGGATAGATCAATAGGGATGCAGTGGCAGGTCAGAAGATTGGACAGAGTATAAAAAAAACAGCAAAAAAAATTCAAACATTAATAAGAAGGGAAAAATTAGAGTACGAAAGAAAGCTAGCTAGAAATATAAAACAGATAGTAAGGGTTTCTTTGGATACTTTAAAAAGAGTTAACAAAGTGAATGTTGTCCTATAGAAAGTCTGGGGAATTAATAATGGAAAATAAGGAAATGGCAGATGAATTGAACAGGTATTTTACATTGGCCTTCACTGTAGAGGATACAAGTAATATCCCAGAAATAGCTGTAAATCAGGAAATGGGAGGAGGGAGCTTGGAAAAATTATAAACACCGGGAAAGTGGTACTGAGTAAATTGTTGGAGCTGTAGGCTGACAAATCCCTGGGTCCTTCATGGACTTCACCCTAGGCTTTTAAAAGAAGTGGCTAATGGGATAGTTAATGCATTGGTTTTAATTTTCCAAAATTCCCTCAATTTGGGGAAGGTTCCATTAGATTGGAAAGTAGCAAATGTAACTCCTTTATTCAAAAAGTGAGGGAGACAGGAAGCAGGAAACCAGAGGCTAGTTGGCTTAACATCTGTCATAGGGAAAATGTTAGAAGCTGTTATTAAAAATGTTATAGCAGGTCACTTAGATAGATTCAAGCTAATCATCAGGTAGAGTCAACATGGCTTTGTGAGTGGGAAATCATGTTTAACCAACTTATTGGAGTTCTCTGGAGAAGTAATATGTGCTGTGGACAAAGGGAAACCAGTGGATGCACTACACTTAGCTTTCCAGAAGACATTTGATGAAGTGCCACATCAAAGTCATGAAGTGGCTGAAAGAATGGTTTCTAAACTTGCTGATGACACAAAGTTAGGTAGGAAAGTAAATTGTGAAAAGGACATAAGGAGGCCACAAAAGGATAAAGATAGATTAAGTGAGTGGGCATAGACCGGGCAAATGGAATATAATGTGGGCAAATGAGAGGTTGTCCACTTTGGCAGGATGAAAATGAAGCTTATCATCTAAATGGTGAGAGATTGCAGAGCTCTGAGGTGCAGAGGGATCTGGGTGTCCTAGTGAATGAATTACAAAAGGTTAGTATGTAGATACAGCAAGTAATTAAGAAAGCTAATAGAATGTTATCATTTATAGTGAGGGGAATTGAATACAAAAATAGGGAGGTTATGCTTCAGTTGTACAGGGCATTGATGAGACCACATCTGGAGTACTGTGTACAGTACTGGTCTCACTATTTAAGGAACGATGTAAATGCATTGGAGTAGTTCAAAGGAGGTTCTGTTGAAGAGTCATACGGACTCGAAACATTAACTGTGTTCCTCTCCGCAGATGCTGTCAGACCTGCTGAGTTTTTCCAGGTATTTTTGTTTTTGTTTTTGTTTTGTCAAAGGAGGTTTACCTGCCTAATACTTGGGATCAGCAGGTTGTCTTATGAGGAAAGGTTGGACAGGTTAGGCTTGTATCCACTGGAGTTTAGAAGAGCAAGAGGTGACTTGATTGAAACATTTAAGACCCTGAGAGGTCTTGACAGGGTGAATGTGGAGAGGAAGTTTCCTCTTGTAAGAGAATCTAGAACTAGGGGTCACTGTTTAAAAATAAGGGGTCACTCATTGAAGACAGTTGAGGAGAATTTTTTTCTCTCAGAGGGTTGTGAGTCTTTAGAATGCTCCCTCAGAAGGCAGTGGAAGCAGAGTCTTTGAATATTTTTAAGGCAAAGCTAGATGGATTCTTGATTAACAAGGATATCGGGGGTAGGCAGGAATGTGTGGCTAAGGTTACAATCAGGTCAACCATGATCTTTTTGAATGGCGGAGCAGGCTCGAGGGGCTGAGTGGCCTAATTCCTGCTCCTAATTCGTATGCATGCTCGTATGTTTGTATGGGATCAAGTCTGATCTTCTACTTCAACACCATTTTCCTGCACTACCCCGCTACCCCTTGATGTCAATGGTATCTAGAAATCTATTAATTTCAGTCTTGAACATACCCAACAACTGAGCCTCTCTGCCTCTGGGGCAGAGACAGAGGGTGATGACAGAATTCCAAAGATTTATCACCCTCTGAGTGAAGAAATTCCTCCTCATATCAGCCCTAAATGGCCTGCTCGTTAATCTTCTAGACCCCCACCCAGCCATCCTTCCTACATCTACTCTGTTGAGGCCTCTCTCCTAAAATCCAGAGAATAAAGGCCCAAGCTATTTAATCTTTCCTCACAGGAATGCATCTCAGGAATTAGTTTGATGAACCTTCACTGGACTCCATGGCAAGTATGTCTTTCCTTAGGTAAGGAGACTAAAACTGTACACAATATTCCAGGTGCAGACTCACCAAAGCTCTGTAAAATTGCAGTAAGACAACTTTACTCCTGTACTCAAATCCTCTTGGAATAAATGCCAACATATCACTTGCCTTCTTAATTGCTTGCTGTACCTGTATGTTAGCTTCCAGGTATAAAAGTGAGGACTAATGGCCAAAAGCTTAATCGAAGTGGTAGGCTTTACAGAGTGTCTTAAAGGTGAAAAGAGAGGTGGAGAAGTTTAGGGAGGGACTTCCAGAGTGTAAGGCCCAGGCAACTGAAGGCACAGCCACCAATCGTGGACTAATTAAAATTGGATGAAAGCAAAATACTGCAGATGTTGGAAATCTGAAGCAAAAACAGAAAATGCTGGAAAAACTCAGCAGGTCTGAGAGAAACAGAGTTAACGTTTCCAGTCTATATGCAGTCTGTTTTTCTCTCCACAGATGCTGTTAGACCTGCTGAGTTTTTCCAGCATTTTCTGTTTTTGTTTGTAATTAAAATTGGGGATGCTCAGGAGGCCAGAATTAGAGAGAAGGAAACATCTCGGAGAGTTGTGGGGCTGAAGAAAATTCCAGAGATAGGGATAGAGATAGTGCAGCAAAAATAGGTATACAGCTACTGCACAGATGCCATTAAGAACTGACAATATTTCAATTTTACATTTCAACTTAAAACTGCTGATGAGGAAAGGTTAGGCAGGGAAGATGGTAACCTGGTGAGAAATTGAAAAGCCTGATTTATTTTTATTGAGGCTGATAAATGGATTCTCCAAAAATGGTGGGGTTAAAGTGCAAGGACCATAACTGCAGAAGGCCCCAAAGGGCCCCACACAGATCATTAAACTCACATCCCTGTTAAATGAGAGGACACGTCACCCACGGAGTCAACTCCTTCTCACACCCATTCTTTGTCATTTAGTCCCCTCCACTCTCATCTCCATCCAATTCAAGAAGCTCCCAGACTTCTTTGTCACTACGATTGAGACTGTACTATAAGGGTCTGGCACATATAGGATTAATGTAGGACTGAGTACAGAACTACCCACACAGTGATGTAAGAGGCACATGACCACACCCAGGGTTAGTTTAGTATTAGAGCTGTGTACCAGCGAGCATGGAGACAGCTCCTACCTTATACCCTTTACTGTATATTTGTAAATTGTTCTAAGAGTCAATAAAGACTTAGAGTTAACCGATGAATGACTTCCTCAGACCTACCGAACTGTAACCAACACCCAACAATAGAGACCTGCCTCAGCAAGATTGTGACTTCTCTTCCTGGCCCCATGTTAGCTGATATTGTAAACCAATCCTTAGAAAGTAACCCATCTCTTCCAAATCTGCCATCATCAACTTCCTCAAAATCCCACCTTTGCCTCTCCTTTCCTTGCAAACCACTGCTCCATGTCCAACCTCCCTTTCCTCTCCAAAGTCCTTGAATGTGTTGTTGTCATCTCCTAAATCTGTGCCTATCTTTCCTGAAACTCCCTGTTTGAATCCCTCCAATCACCTGCCATGTACTGAAATGGTTCTTACCAAAGTTACAAATGACATCCTATGTGGCTGTGCCAAAGGTAAACTTTCCTTCCTCATCCTTTGACATGGTTGACCACACCATCCTCCTCCAACCCCTTTCTGCTGGCGTCTAGCTGGGTGGGACTGCTCTCAGCTGGTTCCATTCTTATTTATCTAATCATAGCCAGAGAATCACTTGTCATGCCTTCGCACTCTAGCACTGCTACCACGGCCCTCATTGATGCTTATTCCAATACTCTCCTGACTGGCCTCACATCTTTCATCCTAAATTCAGTAGCCTACATCCTAACTGGCACCAAGTGCCATTCACCCATCCTCCCTGTGCTCCCAATTGAGCAATCCCTCTCACTTAAACTTCAAATCTTCTCTATGGCTTCACCCCTCCCTACCTATGTAACCTCCTCCAGCCCTGTAACCCTCCTCCAACCCCATGTTCCCCAAATTCTGACCTCCTATGCATTCTTTACTGGCTTTGGCTCTCTAAACCCTAAACTCTGGTATTCCCCTCCTTAATCTCTCATCCTTCTTTCAAGATGCTCATTAAAAGCTAACTTTTTGATCAAGCTTCCTGTCTCACGACCTCAAATACAAAACTCAAACCCTGCAGATGCTGGAAATCTGAAAAAACAAAAAGGGGTTGTTAATACTCAGCAGGTTAGGCTGCATCTGATGAGAGAGAAACCGAGTTAGCGTTTCAGGTTGTGAAGAACTGAAGAAATAAATGTAAGAGTTTTTAAGCCAGTGGAAGGGGGAGGGGCAGGAAAAATAAAGGAGGGTCTCTGTGATAGGGATTCTGTGCCTATTTTTGTCTGTTTACACTCCTGTGAAGAATTTTCCACGTTTTACCAGGCTCTATATTAATGCACGTTGTTGTTAAACTCCAATTCTCACAGGATATTATAATGTTTTGTAGCTGGGTCATTTTAAATCGGTTGAGCTTAATCAAAATCCTATGAAAACAAGAGCAAGCAGAGAACATAAAAGACACTCCCGGTGTGCATTCCTCGACTTTATTCACATGCTTAGAAATATAAACACAGCTTAAATGCAATGTTATTCCATTGTTCGAAAGCTTAACCACAGGCTGGCTACAATTTGTGATTTAAGAACATTGTTGCATTGAAGAATGTCTCAGGCATTAGGTTAGGAACAAACACACACAAAGCAGCGCCGTTTCGAATGGAAAGAATCGAAACAATTGGAAAGCTTGAGGCTTCAGAATTAGGGACGTTTGGAAGTCTTTTAGAAGGACCTCAGGAAAGAAGACACAAAACCACCTTCACTGGCATTAACCTTGTCTTTAAATTACTTCCAGGCTTTTTCTCACACCTGTTTCCTCTCTTTCTTTGGAAAGGTATTTACTATGCAACATCAGCCTTTGAAAACACAAGATATTTTTCTTCAATATCTTAAATATGCTGGTCAGAACACAGCTATCTTACTCATGTACTTAAAATAAAATCACTATGTACAAAACAAAAACAAAAATACCTGGAAAAACTCAGCAAGTCTGGCAGTATCCGCGGAGAGGAACACAGTTAACGTTTCGAGTCTGCATGACTCTTCAACAGAACTAAGGAAAAATAGAAAACAGGTGAAATATAAGCTGGTTTGGGGGGGGGGGGGGGTTGGGACAAAAAGAGCTGAATAGAGGGCCAGTGATAGGTGGAGATAACCAAAAGATGTCACAGACAAAAGGACAAAGAGGTGTTGAAGGTGGTGATATTATCTAAAGGAATGTGCTAATTAAGGGTAGAAAGCAGTTTGAGCAAGGTACAGATAACCCTAGTGGGTGTGGGGTGGGGTGAAGGAATCAAAAAAGGCTAAAGGACAGAGATAAAACAATGGATGGAAATACATCTAAAAAATGGAAATAGGTGGGAAAAAAAACCTATATAAATTATCGGTAAAAACAAAAAGGAGGGGGAAATCGGAAAGGGGGTGGGGATGGAGGAGAGAGTTCATGATCTAAAATTGTTGAACTCTGTATTCAGTCTGGAAGGCTGTAAAGTGCCTAGTCGGAAGATGAGGTGCTGTTCCTCCAGTTTGCGTTGAGCTTCACTGGAACAATGCAGCAGGCCAAGAACGGACATGTGGGCATGAGAGCAAAGTGGAGTGTTGAAATGGCAAGCGACAGGGAGGTCTGGGTCATGCTTGTGGACAGACCGAAGGTGTTCTGCAAAGTGGTCACCCAGTCTGCGTTTGGTCTCTCCAGTGTAGAGGAAACCGCATTGGGAGCAACGAATGCAGTAGACTAAGTTGAGGGAAGTGTAAGTGAAATGCTGCTTCACTTGCAATGAGTGTTTGGGCCCTTGGACGGTGAGGAGAGGGGAAGTAAAGGGGCAGGTGTTGCATCTTCTGCGGTTGCATGGGAAGGTGCCGTAGGAGGGTGTTGAGGTGTAGGGGGTGATGGAGGAATGGACCAGGGTGTCATGGAGGGAACAATCCCTACAGAACGCCACCGGTGGGGGGGGTGGTGAAGGGAAGATGTGTTTGGTGGTGGCATCATGCTGGAGTTGGTGGAAATGGCAGAAGATGATCCTTTGAATGCAGAGGCTGGTGGGGTGATAAGTGAGGACAAGGGGGACCCTATCATCTTTCTGGGAGGGAGGAGAAGGTGTGAGGGCAGAAGCGCGGGAGATGGGCCGGACACGGTTGAGGGCCTGTCAACCACTGTGGGTGGAAAATCTCGGTTAAGGAAGAAGGAAGACATGTCAGAGGAACTGTTTTTGAAAGTGGCATCATCAGAACAGATGCGACGAAGGCGAAGGAACTGAGAGAATGGGATGGAGTCCTTACAGGAAGTGGGGTGTGAGGAGCTGTAGTTGAGGTAGCTGTGGGAGTTGATAGGCTTGTAATGGATATTGGTGGACAGTCTATCACCAGAAATTGAGACAGAGAGGTCAAGGAAGGGAAGGGAAGTGTTCAGAGATTGACCATGTGAAAATGATGGAGGGGTGGAAATTGGAAGCAAAATTAATAAATTTTTCCAGGTCCAGACGAGAGCATGAAGCAGCACTGAAGTAATCAATGATGTACCGGAGAACGAGTTGTGGGAGGGGGCTGGAGCAGGATTGAAACAAGGGATGTTCCACATACCCCATAAAGAGACAGGCATAGCTGGGGCCCATGTGGGTACCCATAGCCACACCTTTTATTTGGAGGAAGTGAGAGGAGTTTAAGGAGAAATTGTTCAGTATGAGAACAAGTTCAGCCAGACAGAGGAGAGTAGTGGTGGATGGGGATTGTTCAGGCCTCTGTTCAAGGAAGAAGCTAAGGGCCATCAGACTATCCCGGTGGGGGATGGAGGTGTAGAGGGATTGGACGTCCATGGTGAAGAGGAGGCAGTTGGGGCCAGGGAACTGGAAATTGTGGATATAATGTAGGGTGTCAGAGGAATCACGGATGTAGGTGGGAAGGGACTGGACAAGGGGAGAGAGAATGGAGTCAAGATAGCAGGAAATGAGTTCCGTGGGGCAGGAACAGGCTGACACGATCGGTCTACCAGGACAGTCCTGTTTGTGGATTTTGGGTAGGAGGTAGAAGCGGGCCGTCCGAGGTTAGGAGACTATCAGGTTGGAAGTTGTGGAAGGAAGATCTCCAGAGGAGATGAGGTCAATAACAGTCCTGGAAACAATGGCTTGATGTTCAGTGGTAGGGTCATGGTCCAGGGAGAGGTAGGAGGAAGTGTCTGTGAGTTGACGCTCAGCCTCTGCGAGGTAGAGGTCAGTGCGCCAGACAACAACAGCACCACCCTTGTCAGTGGGTTTGATGACGATGTCAGGGTTGGACCTGAGAGAATGGAGTGCAGTAAGTTCAGAGAGAGACAGGTTAGAATGGGTGAGAGGAGCAGAGAAATTGAGACGACTAATGTCACGCTGACAGTTCTCAATGAAAAGATCAAGAGAAGGTAAGAATCCAGAGGGAGGGGTCCAGGTGGAGGGAGAATATTGGAGGTCGGTAAAAGGATCTGTTGAACGGGGAGAGGACTCCTGCCCAAAGAAGTGAGCCCGGAGACGAAGGTGGCAGAAGAAGAGTTCAGCATCGTGCCGAGCCCGAAAATCATTGAGGTGAGGGCGTAAGGGTATGAAACTAAGTCCTTTGCTGAGCACTGAATGTTCTGCATCGGAGAGGGGAAGGTCAGGGGGTATAGTGAATACACGGCTGGGGCTGGGATTGGAAGATGGGGTGGGGACGGAGGGACAGGCAGGGGTGGAGGGTCCTGAATGGGTGTTGGTGTCGATGAGTTGTTGGAGCTTGCGTTCCTTTGCACCTGAAAGAAAGAGACAAAGTTTCTTGTTGAGGCGTCGGATGAGACGAAGAATAAAAGGAAACTATGCACAAATGTGTTAGATAATCTAATTCAAAATGCATTATATTGCATAGGCATATTCCACTTTTAAGTTAATAAAAAGCATTGAACCTTACTGGTTTACTAAAGATTCATGCCTTGTAGTCAACCAATCAATACATTCAAAGTCACTAGTTCCTTAGATAGAGCTAACACGGTGTGCGTACAGGATTTCTATGGCATGCTGCCTGTTTACTATTTGTAATATTTCCAAGTCTTGTTCTGCCATTGTGCTTATTAATCAGCTGTGCATGCAATGATATTGGAGTATTCTAATTTAAAGACTAAATCTAACATTTGCTGAAAACTGAAGTCTAAACAGGACATGCTGGGGAAATCTGGTGGAACGTGCAGCACATGTATTTCCTTTCTCTACAAATGTTGCTTGAGCTGCTTTCCAGCGGTTTCTGTTTAGATTGCTTACTTTCTCCATCTTGGTACTTCTCTTAAAGAAACAATTACATCCCCCATATGGGGACTGAGTTATTTTTCACAGTGTTACAGAGACATCTGGAACTAGGAAGGTAAAATAAGAACGACAATGAGATCAGTTTCTTCAGCAGTTCGCATAGAGGACAGAGGGAGGAAGTAACAAGGGAACACTGGTAAGAAACACTTTATTACTGAGTTCTTTGAAGTCACGACAAAGTAACATATGGGTGGCAATATTGTAAAGAAAGGTGTGGAATTATGTGTGGCCGCTCAACCCCATCATTCTCCGGAAGATACCTCCGGGAGGTTGCTGTAACAAGTGTTAGTGTAAATAAATATTGAATACGTTTTACATTGAAATAAAATAAGATTCCCAGCACTTTCAAAAGGATAAAATATCACTGGAATTTGTTAACAATCTTACGTTCTTAGGAAACTCTGACCTTAGCTGCACAAAGTTTACAAAGGGAAATGCAGGCCAGCACACACTGTGGTCATGACGATGCACCAGTTTTGCACTGGGCTTCTTTGCTTTTTGCATTATGCATTGCTCCTCATTTTACAAAACTATACATTTTTAAAAATATTAAAACCTACAACTGTTGATTTGTTGCTGCCCTTTAAAATTCAGAGCAAAGGGGAAAAAAGTGAAAATAAATAATCTGAAATAGCTTAACTTGCATCAAGTCCCATTCACTCATCTGTATGTGCTGACTGGCTCCGAGTCCAGTAACAACTCGATGTTAAAATTTTCATCTTAGTTTACTACTCCTTCCAAGACCTTGCTCATTCCTGTCTCTGTAACCTCCTCTAGCCCTGCAACCCTCCGAGATATCTACACATCCCTCACTTCCTTCACCTTGGCTGTGCCTTCAGCTGCTTGGGCCCTAATTTCTGGAATTCCCTTCTTAAACCTCTGTGCCTGTCTTCTCTCCTTTTAGATTCTCCTTCATATGTCCTAGTCTCCTTCATTCTCATTTGGACATTTTACAATGTTTAATAACTTATGTCGTTGCAAGTTGTTGCTGAAGTGGTTTCAATATCAGTGCTTTATATGGTTCAAGTTTATGAAGGATTGGAGCATTGGTCCTCTCAGCTAAAGGAAAAGGTTGCTACTATGTCAAGATTGTTTACACCCTAAGCTATGTCATGTACCAAAGTCTCTGTTTCACAAGTAGAATGCTATGTTTGAAAGGCTACTTATCATTAAACCTGATCTGCATAGGGATTTCTCATTATTATGAGATACAATATCATCTGTAGATCGAAAGTAACTGTGGAACGGAGGTCATTTCACCTATATAGATAACCTGCCACCTGTTCTCATTCATCACCAGCTTGGCAGATCCACCAATCTTCTTGGCCTTTTTTTCCTTTCATGGGACGTGGGCGTTGCTGGCAAGGCCAGCATTTGTTGCCCATTCCTAACTGCCCTTCAACTGAGTGGCTTCCTCGGCCATTTCAGAGGGCAGTTAAGAATCAACCACATTGCTGTGGGTCTGGAGTCATATGTAGGCTAGACCAGGTAAGGACGACAGATTACCTTTAAAGAATCACAGTGCAGAAGAAGCCCTTCGGCCCATCGAGTCTGCACCGACATGTGAGAAACACCTAACCTACCTTCCCAATCCCATTTACCAGCACTTGGCCCATAGCCTTGAATGTTATGATGTGCCAAGTGCTCATCCAGGTACTTTTTAAAGGATGTGAGGCAACCTGCCTCCACCACCCTCCCAGGCGGTGCATTCCAGACGGTCACCACCCTCTGGGTAAATAAGTTTTTCCTCACATCCCCTCTAAACCTCCTGCCCCTCACCTTGAACTTATGTCCCCTTGTGACTGACCCTTCAACTAAGGGGAACAGCTGCTCCCTATCCACCCTGTCCATGCCCCTCATAATCTTGTACACCTCGATCAGGTCGCCCCTCAGTCTTCTCTGCTCCAATGAAAACAACCCAAGTCTATCCAACCTCTCTTCATAACTTAAAACGTTTCATCCCAAGCAACATCCTAGTGAATCTCCTCTGCACCCCCTCCAGTGCAATCACATCCCTCCTATAATGTGGCAACCAGGGCTGCACACAGTACTCCAGCTGTGGCCTCACCAAGGTCCTATACAACTCCAACATGACCTCCCTACTTTTGTAATCTATGCTTTGATTGATAAAGGCAAGTGTCCCATGTGCCTTTGTCACCACCCCACTAACATGCCCCTCCGCCTTCAGAGATCTATGGACACACATGCCAAGATCCCTTTGTTCCTCCGAACTTCCTAGTGTCATGCCATTCATTGAATACTTCCGTGTCAAATTACTCCTTCCAAAGTGTATCAGCTCACACTTTTCAGGGTTCAATTCCATCTAACACTTATCTGCCCATTTGACCATCCCATCTACATCTTCCTGTAGCCCAAGATGCTCAACCTCACAGTTAACCACCCGGCCAATCTTTGTGTCATCCACAAACTTACTAATCCTCCCCCCCACATAGACACCTATGTCGTTTATATAAATGACGAATAATAGGGAGCTCAATAGGGGGCTCAGCACAGATCCCTGTGGTACGCCACTGGACACTGGCTTCAAGGCACTAAAGCATCCTTCTGTCATCACCCTCTGTCTCCTACAACTAAGCCAATTTTGAATTCACCTTATCAAATTACCCTGTATCCCATGTGCATTTGCCTTCTTTATAAGTCCCCCATGTGGGAGCTTGTCAAAGGCTTTGCTGAAATCCATGTAAACTACATCAACTGCACTACCCTCATCTACACACCTGGTCACCTCCTCAAAAAATTCAATCAAATTCACCAAGTAGGCATTAGTGAACCAGATGGGTTTTTACAACAATTGATGATAGTTTCACGGTCACCATTACTGAAACTAGCTTTATATTCCAGATTTATTAACTGAATTTAAATTTCACCAGCTGCCATGTGGGATGTGAACCCATGTCCCCAGAATATCAGCTTGGATCTCTGGATCACTAGTCCAGTGACATTACTGCTATGCTGTGATCTCCCCCTTCTAAAGTTATACTTCTCACTTTTAACCTTGCTGCCCAGTATCTATATTGTGGAAGGTTCATGATCATATGTGTGAGGTGGCTGATTACAGCCTGAGCAAAATGTAAACTGGTCAAAAAAACCTTCAGAAAAAGTACTGCTCATCGCTGCAGCAGACACAAGGATGGTTAGAGCTGTCGCCGATACGTGTAGCTCTGGGGCAACTGCTTTATGCATTGTTTTTGGTTTTCTGTGCTCCATCACATTTTGTAATTGGCCTTTCAGAGAATTTAAATCATCACTGCAATTCATAACTCATACATTTCCACCGGAGAGTGTGTCTCAAACTCCCCAGTGCCCTCCTGTTGTCACCTATGCTTTCCTCCAACTGCTAGCCAGCTGTCTGAGAGGTCGCTGGTCTGCTGGCTTGGCTAATTGTCCATTAACATATCTGGTTGTTAAACACCAGAGAAATAGCAAATCACTTGAAGTAACAGTGCAGTAGCATACTGACGCCACAACCAACTGCTCAGGATTTTTTTGAATGTAAACATTAAAAATTCACTTTTCTCATTAAAAAAATTCTATAAACCAGGTGCAGGACATATTATGGCTAATATTACAAGCAGCTCATCCTTTCCATTGTTCATGAACTAGTTATGTTTCATTGAGGATATGTGACAAGGTCTATGAGACATGGGTATCACGTATTTAAACACATTTAGTTTACAATTCGTGAGC
This sequence comes from Carcharodon carcharias, assembly GCF_017639515.1. Taxonomy (NCBI): domain Eukaryota; kingdom Metazoa; phylum Chordata; class Chondrichthyes; order Lamniformes; family Lamnidae; genus Carcharodon; species Carcharodon carcharias. The sequence continues at coordinate 83,790,138 of NC_054484.1, forward strand.
ACTCTTACAGGTTGCCCGTTGTATATTGCTACAGAATATGCATTATGCAATATCAGTACAATGATGCATTGATGCCTATTTTGTTAACTAAGTAAAATGTTAACAGTTAATGGACAGGCCTTTTTTTTGTTCTTTCCTGGGATCTGGGTGTTGCTGGCTAGGCCCATATTTGTTGCCCATCCCTAATTGAGAAGGTGAGACTGAGCTGCAGTCCATGTAGTGTAGGTACACCCACAATGCTTTTTGAATAGTCCATACAGGAAATTAATGTAAATATTAAAGTATAGCTTGATTTTACCACAGTAATAAACTAGCACTGGAGCATAATGTACTCTCATTTTTCTATTCCCACGCTTATAAAATACAGGATTCCATTCAAAGAATTCCAGTAAAATTGCTAATCAGGAAATGCCAGACTCAATCTGTCTCAGGATGGTTAAAAAGAACAAGTGGCAAGTAACATTCGCGCCACACAAATGCCAGGCAGTGACCATCTCCAACAAGAGAGAATCTGACCATTGCCCCCTTGACATTCAATGGCATTACCATCACTGAATTCCCTATCAACATCCTGGGGGAGGGACGGGGGGGGTTACCATCGACCAGAAACTGAACTGGACTAGTCACATAATTACTGTGGCTACAAAAGCAGCTCAGAGGCTAGGAATATTGTGAAGAGTAACTCACCTCCTGACTCCCCCAAGCCTGTCCACCATCTACAATGCACAAGTCAGGAGTGTGATGGAATACTCCCCACTTGCCTGGATGAGTGCAGCTCTCACAACACTCAAGAAGCGGGACACTATCCAGGACAAAGCAGCCCACTTGATTGGCATCACATCCACAAATATTCACTCCCTCCACCACTGATGCACAGTAGCAGCAGTGTGTACCGTCTACAAGATGCACTGCAGCAACTCACCAACGCTCCTTGGACAGCACCTTCCAAACCCACAACCATTACCATCAAGAAGGACAAGGGCAGCAGACACATGGGAATACCCTCACCTAGAAGTTCCCCTCCAAGCCACTTACCATCCTGACTTGGAAATATACCGCCGTTCCTTCACTGTCGCTGGGTCAAAATCCTGGAACTCCTTCCCTAACAGCACTGTGGGTGTACCGACACCACATGGACTGCAGCGATTCAAGAAGGCAGCTCACCACCATCTTCTCAAGGGCAAATAGGGATGGGCAATAAATGCTGGCCCAGCCAGCAACACCCACAGCCCATAAAATAATAAAAAAAAACCTTTGCTTCTCCTTTACCCCTTTGTTCGAAATAAATTTATAAATAAAAATACAAACAAAATTTGCCTGACTTGTCAAGCGCATATATATTGGAAATTCACCAATGAAATGGAGTGTGAAAGTATCAATGATGTGCATAATTATCCCAATCCAAGTTAATAGAATCCAATAATTCTGTTGCATCCCGCCAAGTATTGAGATACGGCTTATCATAGCTTCTTGAATTTCACTAGAACAAATGGACAAGCTGGAGGTTTAGAATGTACATTAAGGGCAGAGTTTTTAGGTCGGCGGGCAGGCGCAATTGGTGGGTCCAGGGAATGGACCACTGACCACAATCGGCCCCCGACCAGGGAGCTGAAGACCTGAAAAATCAACAAAAGCTGAAAGAAGACGTCCATGCATCATTTTAAATCGCCTGAAAATTTAGCTGCTGCAAATGCCGAGCGCAGAAATTTATTTATAATTTATTTCATCATGGAAACCTCATCCTTGTGGATGAGGGTTGAAGAAACATGCAAAGCCCGCCTGGCTGATTCACCCGTTTGCCAAATGTAAGGTTAGACTGGCAATGTAAAATTAAGGACAATTGCAATTTTAATCGCCTTTATTGGTGTCTCAATTATCGGCCGGCACGCTTCCGATGTTTGCGCGTGCCCACCGATCGAAATATCGTGTGGGATGATGCCGGGACGCTTGTCCGATGTCATCTTGTGCAATTTCGCGTCCGATCAGATCGGGCGCGTGCCCGCATGCCGAGCTAAAAATTCTGCTCCAAGGTGTACAACAGACTTTTCAGAAATTTTTGTTGTTAGGTTACCACTTTTCTAACTGCAGGATTTAGTTGCTTTCCAAACAGTGAAATACATTTACAGGTGAATCTTCAAAGCTACCAGTTGAGTGAGCAAAATTCTGCCCTGTCATTTCCTTCAACTGTAAAAGTTATTCTAACTGTGCCAAATGAGCTTGACATATACTTCTTATGATCCCATGTATTATTGCGATTCAGATATCAGAACTCTATTAGAAATGTGTTAAGTTAAAACTCTGGGTGATGGAGTATAAAACATCAGAACCATGTTCTTCATGATGCTGATAACTCACAGCTTACATTACTATTGCATGAAGCAGCCAGTGCTCGGCAGGAAGTCTTGTACATAAGTAGAGACAGCTTTTGTCAAATAAGTCATGGTGCCATAGCTTCCACTTGGAGCACTATCATAAAACAAGTTGCAAACTCTTGTGGCTGAGTCAAGCTCCAACAAAGAATCACTTGCGCCAAGGGATTTCTGCAATTGAAACAGAACAGGAAATGTTGTTACAAAACAGCCGCTTGGCACACTTCTAACTTCACGTGTTAAGTACTGCACACAAGGTTGGCGCTCCGGCCACATGGCTTTCACCAATCTCAAACCTCCAGTCCTTCTGAATCCGGCAAGGTCTCGCTGCCAACTCCCATGCGTGCCCGCCGACCAAAATATCGCCTGAATGTGCGATGACGTCACGATGTTGCCTGTCATTGCGAGTCGGGCGTACACCTGACAAACTAAAAATTCTGGCCCAGATTTCCAGCATCCAGAGTAATTTGCTTTTATTTCAGTAACTTGCTGGAGTCCATTATAGTAAACAAAGAAGTGACCATAAGCTGCAGAATTCTCGATATCAGTGCAAAAATTCTCCAACAAGAGGTGCTGCAACATTCGATTTTTTTCCCCCAAGCTACGAGTTTAATCTAAAAGGGAAAGATAATTGTTCGAGGCTCTTTCCTTATTTTTCACTGCCCATGTGCTGAAAATGTCAGACTTTTAAAAAGCCATCTTGTATGCTTTAAGATTAAGATCAGATCTGAACCATCACATATTCCACTTTCCTTCTGGTCTGTACAATGGAATATTGGTTTTCAAATTTTTAGTAAAGTAGTTGAAAAAGAATCCCGATAGTATATAGCAAGAGAATATGGGAGTCAGCGCAGCTGTCATGGCTCCTTTACCTCCTACAGAGCTGTCAGATTCTAGAAATTTATGAAAATTAATTTAGTTATGTAACAACTGACCAGTACTTTGCTATTAGTTCACGCTGAAAGAAGTTCACGGAAAGCAGATTATCATAATATCTAGCTGATACAAGATGTTATACAACTAGAATTTAAGATCTCTTGCAGTAATACATTGTAACCTCTCCAGTCCAGGGGCCAAGGGCAGAATTGGGGGGTGGTCATGGTTGGCGGGCCCAGGAGCTGCCAGGAAATGAGCTGCCGCCCACTGGTTGGGAAGGGCTGAGGGGGCGGGGGTGGGGTCCTGTCAGCCACCGGGTCCAATGGCGACCTGGCAACCAGTTTAAAAACAGCTCAGGCAGCCCCTGGAAGGCTGCCGGCGAAGAAGACATCTTCAGTGTTGTCAACAGGAAATTATGGCTTCCAGTGCGGCTGCAGACGCCAGGCGGGAGGGCAGGTCGGGGGGGGGTCACTCGGCCCCCTGCTTTTCCGATGAGTGCCTCGCTGTCCTCCTGGAGGAGGTGGCTGCCAGGAGGGACACCCTTGACCCCAGAGATGGAAGGAGGAGGTCACCGCATTGCTGGCAACCAGGGTGATGCTCAGTCAAAGACTAATGATGAGACTCTGGAGTCACCCATTAGGCGGCAGATGCTGGATATCCAGCGGGATGTGCAGGAAGACCTGGTGGAGATCCATGAGAGTTTATGTGCCATGGTCTGTATTGTGGAGGAGTCCATGCGGAACATGAGCACTGCGTTGAGCCTCATGGCCGAGCGCACTGCCTCCTCCATTGAGAGAGAGGCGGCTGTCATGAAGAGGCAGCTCCAGGAATGGAATCAGGGGTCTCTGGGGTTGCACTCGGACCTGCAAGCCCTCACACAGGCACTGACCTCAGGTAATCAGTGTCCGTGTGGGAGATAGATGAGGCACCGAGTACCCGAACTAGGTGCCTGTCCATCAATGGTGTGCAGGAAGGTCCAGAGTGACCTCATGTTGGCACACGAGCTGCCTGTCGTCTCTGTGGCTCCTCTCAGGGCACTCTGCACGATGGCAGCAGCTCCCCCGCCTCTCTACCAGCGACCGTCGCATCTGATGAGGCTGCCATGACTGGGGAGATGCCGGCCGTGGCACAGGCCACTCCCTCCCAGGCAGGGCCAGCACAGGCTCCACTGGCCAGAGGACGATTGCCAAGGTGATCAAGGCCCACAAGACAGCAGAGTCAGCAGCTGCCTCCAATACTGCTGCCAGCGAAGGGTGGGGGGGAGTGACACCAAGTTATAGCATTGGCAAACTAAGTTTAAGGCACCATGAGCACAACAGACACTGGTCACGGGTGATCTTCTGTTGTGCAATGTCTTATATGTATTGGCCCGGGATTGAAGGCCAGAGAAGGTTACGTCAAAATGAGGTAAGTTTTCTTATGTCGTAACGGCCTGAACATGCTTCACCTTTTTTATTTTTTTGGTGCAGGGTACACCAGTATGTAATGCTGGATGTGAGTGGCTGAAAACCTTATTGCACAGACAATGAGTGGACTTTGTGTTCAAATGAAAGGGTCATTTCAGACACCCAGGATGGAGGAGACAGCCCAGGCATGAGGTGGAAGCAGAACTTTGGCAGCTTAGCTGAAGGAGCTTTGGACCAAGGTGTCCCTGCCTCTCTGGAGGTTACTGAGGTCTGGCTCCATGCCCTCAGTGTTCTCCTCTTCGGACTCACTACTGGATTCATCCTCTGTGGCCTGTGCAGCTGTGTCAAGATCCCCTTCCTCCAGTGGGTCTCCTCTTGCCAGTGCCAGATTGTGAGAGTGCAGCATGAAATCACTATCAGTGACACCCGCTCTGGGGGGTTATTGTAGTGCTCCCCCTGAACAGTCCAGGCATCGGAAGTGCATCTACAGAAGACCTATGGTGCTCTCTATCACCGCCCTCGTGGAGCCATGTGTTGTAACGTTTCTCTGCCTCTGTTCTTGGGTGGCGGAGAGGCGTCATGAGCCACCCCTTCAGTGGATAGCCCTTGTCACCCAGCAGCCATCCATCCAGTCGGACTGGAGTGCTGAAGAGCCTCAGCACCTGGGAGTGTCTCAGGATGTAAGCATCGTGGGAGCTGCCTGGTTACCTTGCACAGACTTGCAGAATCTGCAGCCTGTGGTCACACACTATCTGCACATTCATGGAGTGGAAGCCCTTCCTGTTGATGAAGGCACCGGGCTGACCCGCTGGTGTCTTGATGGTCACATGTGTACAATCTATTGCACCCCAGACGTGGGGGAAGCCAGCAATCACTGCAAAGCCTCTGGCTCACTCAGCCTGGCTGGCCTTGTCCGTACAGAAATGAATAAAAGTCAACATCCACCTGAACAGAGCTTCTGTCACCAGCTTGATGCAGCTGCAGACAGCTGATTGGGAGACTCCACAAAGATCACCCACTGAGCCCTAGAAAGAGCCGGAGGCATAGAAGTTGGGAGTCACCTTCAGAGCCACTGGCATATGGTGTCCACTCGCACAGTCGGAGCTGATCTCAGGCCCAATCATCTGACAGATGGAGGTCACTGTCTCCCTTGAGAGGTGGAGCCTCCTTCGGCACTGCACCTCAGACATATTGAGGTAGCTGCTTCGCCGCCTGTAAACCCTGGCAGCAGGATAGTGGCATCTTCTGTGGCCCCTTCCGCCTGTTGGCCCTGTGCCCCTTTTGCCTGCGCCTGTCCTCCCACAGGTCCCTCCCCTGGAAGCTGCATTGGGACACCTGGCCTCCTCCCCCTTCTGCCCCTCTCTTCCTCCTCAGTGGAGGTGCCTCCAGCGGAGACCACAATCCCCATTCCCAGGGTAACAGAAGGCTGTCTGATACCTGGAAGGGTCCACATGGCCTGAATCCCCCGGGTCCTTGGAGACACCAACGAGTCCTGAAATGAAGACTGGAAATGCTAAGAATGAAGCCCTGAACAGAGATGCCAAGTACCAATAAGTCACCGGCAGCAAACTTTCTACCAAACTCTTCACTACTCACACTGGCAATGCTGCTGACCCTTTTTATCCTGACTGTGGATGAGATTATTGAAATTGTCAGCTGTCCGCCTGCCCGTTTTGCCCGTGCGATGAGCGTGAAATCACACAGGCAATGAAAAGCTGGCATCAGTTACCTTTTTAATTACCCTTAACTCTTAATTAATGGCGGGCATGGCTCCGACTCCCACTCGTGACCACTGACCAAAGTACTGTGCGAGTGCAGGCTGATGTCGGGATGCTCACCCGACTTCATCACTCGCTGTTTCACGCTCGAGTGGGTTGGGCACGCGCCCACCCACCTGCTCTCAGCGAAAAATTCTGCCCCAAGTGGTTTCTGAATTTTCTGGAATACAGGATGCGAACTGGAAAATGCCATGGCTATAATTATTTATCTGAAGGATCAAACACAGTGATCAAACATTATAAAGCGGTAATAAAAATTGTTTTACTTATCCAAATTTGTTTCTGCCCCCAGTGTACTGTTCTAAATGATGTAAAACGATGCTGAGTGGCTGGGCTATGCTCAAGAAAAACTCCAAAAAATAGATTTCTGGATTATGTATTTAAAAAACAGCAACATCTGAGAACTATTTACCTGATCCTGCAAAAAGTATTCATTGGCCATCTGCACTATGTGGTCCACACAGATTATACCACCAATGCTGTGAACCTCCAGGTCTGCTAGCACAGTGAGAACCTGTATCGTCTCCACAAGAAGCTGTCTGTATTCAGGCTGAGGAACATGGTTCAAAACAGATTCCACGTGAACGGCAAATTTGATCTCTTGAGGCGTCATCTTAAAGTGAAAAGAATCAATTACCATTAGCTCATACGCCAGATCAGCTACCTAAGAGTAAAATAGTAAGCACCTTCTCAAATTTTCAAACAACAAATGAGATTTCGTCTCATCAGTAACACGACACTTTTCAAGGAGGAATTGTACTCTTTTTCTCGGATGGTCATGTTATAGAAATCCAAGGAAGCTCATCTCTCTATTTTCCAAACAGGAGTGGGGCCAATTAGGGACCCAGAAGGAGATTTACACATGAAAGCAGGGGGCACGACTGACGTATTGATGAATACTTTGCCTCAGTCTTTACCGAGGAAGAAGATGCTACCCAGGTCCTGGTGAAAGAGGAAGAAATTCAGTCACTCGAGGGGTTTAAAATAAGGAAGTGGAATTGGGGAGGCTGTCTGTACTTAAAAGTGGAGAAGGCATCGGGACCAGATGAGATGCATTCAAAGACACTGAGGGAAGTGAGTGTGGAAACTGTGGAAGCACTGGCCATAATTTTTCAGTCTTCCTTCCACGCAGGGCTGATGCCAGAGGACTGGAGAATTGCAAACATTACACCCTGTTCAAAAAAGGGTGTAAGGATAAGCCCAGCAACTACAAACCAGTCAGTTTAACTCCAGTTGTGGGGCAACTTCTAAAAAGAATAATTCAGGCCAAAATTAATAGAAACGTGGACAAATGAGGGTTAATTAGGGTCAGCCAGCATGAATTTCTTAAGGGAAAGTCGTGTTGAACTAACTTGCTGGAGATTTTTGAAGAGGTATCAGAGAGGGTTGATTTGGGCAATGCGGTGAATGTGGTATACATATATTTCCAAAAGGCATTTGGTACAGTGCACAACAGACTTGTGAGAAAACTTGGAACTCTTGGAATAAAAGGGACAATAACAACATGGATGCGAAATTGGCTGAGTGACAGGGAACAGAGAGTCAGGGTTAATAAATTTTTTTGGGGGCTGGAGGAAGGTTTGTAGTGGAGTTCCCCAGGGAACCAGATGGGACCCTTGCTCTTCCTGATATATACTAATGACCTAGACCTTGGTGTACAGGGCATAATTTCAAAATTTGCAGATGATACTAAAATTAGAAGCATTGTGAACTGTGAGGAGGATAATGTAGAACTTCAAAAGGACATAGACAAATTGATGGAAAGGGCGGACAGGTGGCAGATGAAGTTCCATGCGGAGAAATGTGAGGTGATTCATTTTGGTAGCAATAACACTGAGAGACCCCTTGCCTCTCTCTTCCCCCCTCTCTCTCTCCTCACCTTTCTCCCCCATCTCTCCTCCCTTCCTACCCCCTCCTCCTCTACCCCCTCCCTCTCCCTTCCTCACTTTCTCCACCCTCTCTCCCCCTCTCTCTCTCCTATCTCTCCCCCTTGCTTTTTCCTCCTTCCCTCCCCCTCTCCTAACTCTCCCCCTCTCTCTCTCCCCATCTCTCTTTCCTCTCTTACCTCTCTCCCATTCTCTCTCCCCCTCTTTCTTTCTTCTTCCTCTCTCCCCCTCTCTCGCTCTCTTTCTCCTCTTTCTCCTCCCCCTCTCTCTCTTTCTCCTCTCTCTCCTCCCTCTATCTCTCCTCTCTCTCCGCCCTTCTTTTTCTTCCCTGTCTCCCCACTCTCTCTCTCTCCTCCCCCTCTCTCTCTCCTCCCCCTCTCTCTCTCCTCCCCCTCTCTCTCTCCTCCCCCTTGCTCTCTCCTCCCACTTGCTCTCTCCTCCCTCTTTCCCTGCTACCCCGTGGAGTGCTCAGGTTTCGGGGCTGGCTGAAACTGACAGTGATGGTGAAGGCCTCTGCTGCAGCTTTCTGGCCAGTGTGGATTAGTGATGGCAGCAGGAAAGAGGTGAGTATTCAGCTTGGGGAAGTCAGGGGTGGAGAGAATTGTCGGTGGGAAGACGCCCCAGGCGGCAGGCTCCAAGATTCCCACAAATTAGGGGGGAAGCATCAGGAACGTCGAGTTGCTGAGACTCAGACCAATTGTCCTGCATGTTTTCTTCTCAGTACAGAAGTGAATGAATTAATAAAATGACAAGAACCGATGGGGATTTCGTGTTGCTCTCAAGAAAGTACAGTGGAAAGATATTTTGGACTTAACGGCAAAACCTAAACTCAGATATTGCACGAGTAATTAATTTCCTTGTATTTTTCAAGGCAAATTGCTGAGCAAAGTTGATGCCTTTGAGTGCATTTGATAGCTTTGGGCGCACTTGATGCCTTGAGTGCCTTTTGCCTTTGAGTGTATTTGATGTCAAGGACGGCAAAACACTTCTGACTGTATAAAAAACTAATTCCAAATTTGAACATTTGATGTCAAATGATTGTTGATCGTCTTTGAGAGCATTGAGTGCATTTGAACACAAAAAAAATGATGTCAAAGTTTTCTAGTAGGTTTTAGGTCAGGGCTTTCAGCTAAGATACTGACAAGTCCACTTTTCAACTGCCTGTGCTACTGCAATGTTTATTTTTGGGATGTCTATGAAACTGCTAACTCAAGGCAATCCCGCTCAATCCAATTGCAAATGAACTGTTGGGTACAAAGGCTCACACAACAGGTTTGGAACAGACTGAACTGCTGCTCTGGTCAATTTTTCTAAACGTATTTGCCTGTTCTTAGGCAGATGACAGAAGAAATTTAGTAAGGTGCTGAAATTCATATTTCGCAGTCTCCTGCGAGCCTTCGCATTGAATGTATGTGTGAGACGCAGTTAATAACTGTAAGATCCACTCAACCTCTTTCTCCAACACCACTCCTATCCATGGTCAAGGCCATGGCTGATGAGGAGGTTGATCAACATTTGCAGGTTCCCAGGGCTGCCTCAGGACATTAAACAGAGGCCTTGTGTTTCTTCATGAATAATGAAGGGCCTCACTCTGAGCTGTTCCAGTGCAACTAGGTTTGAATGAATCAGTAAACAGCTGTGAACGTCGAATGGTAAAATTCAACAACTTGCTAACATATTCAAGGTAACAAATGTCATTAACTATTTAGGCATCACTAAGAGTTTAACAGATTCCACATCAACAGCTTATGTCAAAATGTAAATCTTATTCACCAGACTAATTAAACAACATCAGCAAATTCACAATGTATAGATAGCAATGATACTACGAATTACAGGCATAAAAGACAGATAAAGCAGAAAGTTGCTGCACATTAGACAGTATCTGGTCATCAGGGATGTAAGAGGAATCGATTAAACAAATTAGTTCTGCCTTACCTCTCTTGTGGTTGAAGAAGGAAGGACATAGCCATCAATAGAAAGACCATGGCACTAAAATTCAAATTAAGACAAAGTAAGATCATTTGTAATTCTTTTAAACAAAGCATATCCCAATGTCTGGCATACAATAAGCTCACACTTCCAGCTGCATTTTTTCAATTTGATCTCTCTAAGCACCATCTATTCATAACTTAATATTTGCAATAGGTTAGGTAGTCTATCACAGGGGTCATACAACATAGCAGACCATTCAGCCCATCGTATCTGTGCTGTCTCTTTGAAAGGGCTATCGCATTATTCTCAATCCCCTGCTCTTTCTCCATAGTCCTGAAAAATGTTCCCCTTGACCTATTTATCTAATTCCCTTCAGAAGGTTATTATTGAATCTGCTTCCACCGCCCTTTCAGGCAGCGCATTCCAGGTCACAACAACTCGCTGCATAAAAAAGAGTTTAAATCCGCGCCCTCTGGTTACTAATCCCCACATCAGTGGAAAGAGTTTCTTTCTATTTAATCTACCAAAATCCCTCATAATGTTGAACACCTTCTAAGAAATCTCCCTCTAACAATTCCCTGCTCCAAGGAGACAATCCCAACTACTCCAGTCTCTCCACATTAACTGAAGACCCTCATCTTTGATGTCATTTCAGTCAATCACCTCTGCACCCTCTCCAAGGCCTTGACATCCTTCCTAAGGTACGGGACCTAGAATTGAACACAATCCTCCAGCTGAGGCCGGAACAGTTTTGCAATCTGTGCCTCCATATATAAAGCCAAAGATCCCACATGATCTTTGAACTACCTTCTCAACCTGCTTCAGCAGCCTCAAAGATTTGTCTTTGTGAAGTCCAAAGTTTCATACATTCCTGCAACCTTAAAATGATACTGTATATCCAACATATCCTGCAGCAGCTTGGAGCCATATCTCCTCTAGCCAACAATGGCTGGACAATAAATGCTGACCTTCCCAGTGGTGCTTACATAATGGTGAAAAAGAAAAATAGATCAAACATGAGCTAATAAGTGAGATTTGTTGTAGGGTATTGGATACCATGTGGTAGGTCTTAATCAAGTCTTTGCAGTCTTAACTGCACATATTTATTAACTACCAAACACCATGTACAGAAACATAGTAAAGGGTTCAAACCATGACCTGTCTCCATGCTTGCTCCTACACACAGTTCTGTCAAGCACAACACTCACCCCTAGCTGTGGTAAAGCTCTTAAATCACTGTGTGGCTGGTACTGTACTCAGCCCCATGTTAACCCTATACATGCCAGACTCGTACCACAAAGTTAATTTTATTGTACGTAAAATTCAAGTTATTATCAAGATATTCTGAATGGGTCTGTGACAGTGTGACCAAGTCAGTGACAGTGTGACCGGTTCAGTGACAGTGTGAATGGGTCAGTGACAATGTGAATGGGTCAGTGAGGGTCAGTGATAGTGTGACCGGTTCAGTGACAGTGCGACTGGGTCGGTGATGGCGTGACCGGGTCGGTGATGGCGTGAATGGGTCAGTGACGGCGTGAATGGGTCTGTGACAGTGTGACCAGGTCAGTGACAATGTGAATGGGTCAGTGAGGGTCAGGGACAGTGTGACCGGGTCAGTGACAATGTGAATGGGTCAGTGACATTGTGAATGGGTCAGTGACATTGTGAATGGGTCAGTGACATTGTGACCGGGTCAGTGACATTGTGACCGGGTCAGTGACAGTGTGAATGGGTCTGTGACAGCGTGACCAGGTCAGTGACAGTGTGACCGGGTCAGTGACAGCGTGACCGGGTCAGGGACGGCGTGAATGGGTCAGTGATGGTGTGAATGGTCAGTGACGATGTGAATGGGTCAGGGACAGTGTGACCGGGTAAGTGACAGTGTGACCGGGTAAGTGACAGTGTGAATGGGTCAGGGACAGCGTGACTGGGTCAGTGACAGTGCGAATGGGTCAGTGACGGTGTGAATGGTCAGTGACGGTGTGAATGGTCAGTGACAGTGTGACCGGGTCAGTGACAGTGCGAATGGGTTGATGACAGTGCGAATGGGTCGGTGACAGTGTGACAGGGTCGGTGACAGTGTGACAGGGTCGTTGACAGTGTGACAGGGTCGGTGACAGTGTGAATGGGTCAGTGACAGCGTGAATGGGTCAGTGACAGTGTGACCAAGTCAGTGACATTGTGAATGGGTCAGGGAGAGTGTGAATGGGTCAGGGACAGCGTGACTGGGTCAGTGACGGTGCGAATGGGTCAGTGACGGTGTGAATGGTCAGTGACGGTGTGAATGGTCAGTGACGGTGTGAATGGTCAGTGACGGTGTGAATGGGTCAGGGACAGTGTGACCGGGTCAGTGATAGTGCGAATGGGTTGATGACAGTGCGAATGGGTTGATGACAGTGCGAATGGGTCGGTGACAGTGTGACAGGGTCGGTGACAGTGTGACAGGGTCGGTGACAGTGTGAATGGGTCAGTGACAGCGTGAATGGGTCAGTGACAGCGTGAATGGGTCAGTGGCAGCGTGACCAAGTCAGTGACATTGTGAATGGGTCAGGGAGAGTGTGAATGGGTCAGGGACAGCGTGACTGGGTCAGTGACGGTGCGAATGGTCAGTGACGGTGTGAATGGTCAGTGACGGTGTGAATGGTCAGTGACGGTGTGAATGGGTCAGGGACAGTGTGACCGGGTCAGTGATAGTGCGAATGGGTTGATGACAGTGAGAATGGGTCGGTGACAGTGCGAATGGGTCGGTGACAGCGTGACAGGGTCGGTGACAGCGTGACAGGGTCGGTGACAGCGTGACAGGGTCGGTGACAGCGTGAATGGGTCAGTGACAGCGTGAATGGGTCAGTAACAGTGTGACCAAGTCAGTGACATTGTGAATGGGTCAGGGAGAGTGTGAATGGGTCAGGGAGAGTGTGAATGGGTCAGGGAGAATGTGACCGGGTCAGGGAGAGTGTGACCGGGTCAGGGAGTGTGTGACCGGGTCAGGGAGTGTGTGACCAGGTCAGGGACAGTGTAACCAGGTCAATGACAGTGTGAATGGGTCAGGGACAGTGTGAATGGGTCAGGGACAGTGTGACCGGGTTAGTGACAGTGTGACCGGGTTAGTGACAGTGGTGACCGGGTCAGGGACAGTGGTGACCAGGTCAGGGACAGTGTGACCGGGTCAGGGACAGTGGTGACCGGGTCAGTGACAGTGTGAATGGGTCTGGGACAGTGTGACTGGATCAGGGACAGTGTGACCGGGTCAGTGACAGTGTGAATGGGTCAGTGACAGTGTGACTGGGTCAGGGACAGTGTAACCGGGTTAAGGACTGTGTGACCGGTTCAGCTGTATGAGCTCCCACTTCTTTACCTACTGAAGGTTCCATGTATAACACATAAGTTATAAACTAGAAATGGTCTCAGACATACGTTATAAACAGAATTATTGCTTTTAAAGAACATGTATATGCTCCAAACTCATTTCTTGTTGATGAGAAGATGAAAGCCCATTATGTCTGCAGCTGGTACTTGGATGGGACTCACCTCAAATCCCAAGACAACAGGGCAAGGGCCAGAACTTTACGCTGATTGGGTGGACGCGTGCCTGCCCTGACCGGATGTGAAATCGCACGAGATGACATCGAGTGAGCGTCCCGATGTCATCCCGCGCGCGCACGATATCTCAGTCGGTGGGACATGCGCCAATGTCAGAGCGCCTGCCGACAATTCAGAGGGCCATTTAGAAAGCCATTGTCTGTGATTTCTCGCGGTCTGTCCAGCCTCACAGTTTGCGGATGAGCGAATCGGCCAGGCAGCCTTCGCATTTTTCAATGAGCCTCATCCACGGGTGGGGCGAGGTTTCCGTGATGAAATAAAATATGAATAAATTTCTATGGACAGCATTTTTAGTTGCTAGATTTTCAGCTGACTGATTATGACACATGGACACTTTCTTTCAGTGTCTGAAACATTTATTTTTGATTTTTCAGGTCTTCAGCTCCTTGAGGCATTCTTTGCCATCAGGGAGTTTTCTCAGTGCTGTCCTGCATCTGCGTTAACGTTATCGCCCACCCTCTTCCCACCCCCACCCGGCAGCGCTGAGCCTCTCAGCACATGTTTCATGCTGGCTGTCCGTTAACTGGCCAGCCCGAGTGAAATCGCAGTCAGCAGTCCATTTCCTTACCAACCCCCGGCCAGCCAACCCCTCCCACCCGCCAACCTGAAAATTCAGGCCAAGGTAAGATATTTATACAATAGCTTTAAAGCTGTTGCAGAATGGCAGAGGCTGAGTGTGTAAAGTGGGATCAATCCACATGCTTTATATATTTCCAAACAATGGATAAACCCATAAGCTTCTTGTCTAAATGAGACTCACCAAGCATCTTTAGACAGCACCTTCCAAAACCATGACCACTACCATCTAGAAGGACAAGGGCAGCAGATAGATGGGAACACCACCAGCTGGAAGTTCCCCTCCAAGCCACTCACCAACCTGACTTGGAAATATATCACCGTTCCTTCACTGTCACAAGATCAAAATCCTGGAATTCCCTCGCTGACAGCACATGGACTGCAGCGGTTCAAGAAGGCAGCTCACCACCATCTTCTCAAGGGCAATTAGGGATGGGCAATAAATGCTGGCCTAGCCAGTGACACCCACATCCCATGAATGAATTACAAAAGCATCAGGTAACCATTATAATTAAAGTGTAAAGTGTGTTTCAGTGGGTAGCACACTCTAATTGGAGTTGGACATTCTGGTTTCAAATCCCATTCCAGAGACCCGAGCACAAAATCCAGGCTGGCATTGCAGCGCAGGACTAACAGAGTGCTGCACTGCTGAAGCATTTTGTCCTTCAGGTGGAATGTTAAACTGAGGCTCTGCCTGTCCCCTCAGATAGATCCAAAAGATCCCATGGCACTATTTCGAAGGAGAGTTGAGGAGTTCTCCCTGGTGTCCTGACCAATATTTATCCCTCAATCAACATTGCTGTCTGTGAGAGCTTACTGTGCATGAATTGACTACTATGTTTCCTTATAACACTTCAAAAATACATAATCTGCTGTAAAGTGCCTTTGGAGCTCCCAGTCATGAGAAGTGCTGTCTAACTGACAGTCTTTAATGTGCTCTTGGGAGCAAATTTGTACATTAGTATCTTCCCTTCATGGCCAGGGACTCACCTTCCGTAAAACACTCCAGACTTTTTGATAGAAACCCATGGGAACACGGTTAATGGCTCCATCGAGGCGTCGTCTACGCAACCACTGGCCCTGGCGGTCATTCCATGTCAAACGAGTACAGAAGGAGCCTACGGGGGATGCAGTGGCTGTGGGAGATGAAGGACCACTGCATCGCTGGAATAGCAGAGAAATAAGAAAAATCCAATAAATGTGGAAAAGGTGCATCAAAAACAAACACATGGACCGTTCTGAGAATATGGGTGGAATTTAATGCCCTCCCCCGTGGTGAGTTTGGAGGCGGGAGGGGCATTTAATCAGGTGGAGGGTGCAGATGGATCCCCGCCACCTTCCCTCCCTCTGCTCTGATCAAGTCCACGGGTGAGAACGGTTTCCCCACCCCATCATCAGTTGAGGACCTTAAGTGGGCAATTAATGCCCCAATAAGGCCCTCATCCTGCCATCCCTGGTACTCAACCATCGGCAGGTTGGGGGCGGAGGGGCGGTGACCATTCGGGAAGCCTGAAAAGCAATCTCAGCTTGTGGGCAGATGTTGGAGGGGTGGGGGGTGGGGGTGGGGGTCCCCTCATTTATAGACACTCAGTGTCTGATCGAGGGATCTGGCATTGGGAAGGGGGCGGGTCTGCTGACAGCCAAACCCCTCTCCCCCCACTAAACCCCCACCCATCTTTGCTGTTGTCCTGCACTCCCACCAACAACCTCCATCCCAACCTCACTCACCTTTGGCTCAGGGCCCCTCAGTGATCCTGGGCCTCTGGTGGGTACATCACCCGCAGACACCATCGCTCCCACTGGCACTGCCTGCAGTGCACAGCTGCTGGCCTCTGATTGGCCGGCAGACCTCAAGGGACACAATTTACGCCCCCGGGGTCCTTGATCCCAGGGAAAGCCCACTACTGTCCACTTCAGTGCCTGATAGGCACTTAAATCGACAGGCCTTCCTGAAAGGAGTTGACGGGGAACTCTCCCTGGCTCTCCATCAGGTGCTGAGACTCCATCACCTGCATGAAAATCTACCCTGTATGTATATTTCTGGACTGCAAAAGTATTAGACCATAACATGTAGAGCAATAGTTAAGAAGTCTACCTGGAGGATGAAACAATGATGTATGTCTGGAAGATCATAGTGGCCATTATGATCTTGCAGCTACAGTTTTCTATTTAAGCCATTGCCACTATCCTGACAGGGTGGCTGCACATGAGAAAGCGAGTCAAAATCTCCAGTGCCACTGAGGTACAGAAAATTAACCGATCTCACAAGGACATCCCTAAAAACTTGCATGGCCAATCAGGATGATCTCTTCATTTCTGTTCATCAAGATGTTGGGACTTGGGATTGGAGAAATCAAATCCTTCCCTGTTCCAGGCAATCACAGTAAAGCTCACCCCAGACCCAGCTTTAGAATAGCATCTATGTGACATTCTCCACAATACCCAGTCTCTGCTCTCTCTTATTTAGATCCCAAGCTAGCTGGTGAAGATGAATCTTGACACAAATCCTTTTCTTGACAGTAGGTTTATTTACAAGATGCAGCATTACAGATCTCTGCCTCCTATCTACCAATACCCACTGTCCCAGCAGTCCCCTTTTAAACCAAATAAATGAAATAAATATACATTCAACCCTTGTTAAAGTGGTGATTTCACATTATTGTAACAAAAATAAAACCATCAAAGGAAACTTGGAAAGTTAAAATATCACTTTGGGGGCTGATGATATACTGTAGCCCCTGTGGTGCCCATCGGTCATAGAAGGCCTCAGATATACTGGTGGACATTCTATGCTCCCTCTCCAGGGATACCCAGGCACGGATGTAACCATGGAAGAGGGGCGTGTAGTCGAGTTGCACGAGTTGCCCACTGTCTGGACTTGTTTGTGGCCACCTTGGAGCAGGCCCAGGAATGGGATAATAAGGAGCTCCAGGTCACTGTGCCCAAAGTACTTAAATCAATCAATGCCCTCCCACTTGATTATCCTTAAACTTAACAATACAATAAACGTAATGTTACCAACCTCTGTGTGTTAAATCAATTCTGAACTAGGAACAATTTCATTGCCAGTTGGACACTGAACTGAGCCTTCTTAAACTCATTTCACACACACGAATATACCAGCCAGCAGAGGTGAATTTTGGACAACAGCCCTTACAAGGCTGCCAACCCTCCAGGATTTCCCTGGAGTCTCTATGACATTGGATTAATTTCCAGGACACTGCTGTGAGTAACCTGGGAGAAAAAGTATTGCGACATTAGAAAAATTGTGTCTTTCTTTCATTTTCTTTGGGTTATTGGAGAGGGAGGTTAAAAAAAAGGCTGTTTGACTGGCGGGTTGAGGAAATCTCCAGGGATGTGCCAAGCCAGAGTTGGCAACCCTAACCTGTACAGCAGTTGCCAATACAAGATCAGTCCAGGATGGACCCAAACCCCATGTCTAACCCACTGGAGCAGCCAGCTCCTCAGAGCGCATATGCAGCCAAACAATTAATTTATTTTAATGAGTAACCAGTAATTGTTTATAGGGGTTTCTTCAAAAGTCAAAACTCACTAAACGCATCAGATCAATTTTGCAAATCTGCCTATGAACTGTAAATCAGATTGAGGTGGTTTCTGGGTTACAGCAACAACGCACATTATCTGGAGCATTACACAAAGTAATTCATAAATATAAAATTATTAGAGACACAGGGAAGTTAGGTCGGTTAATGATCCACACATGCAGAGTGATCTGGAATCTTTGATCACAAAACCAAAAAATATATATTTTTTAAATACTGCTGAAAAGTGGGACATGTAGCTGAAGAAAAAGGTGCACCCTTTTCTCCTGTAGTATAAATTGTTGTGATTGTTTGAAATTTGGCATTCTTGTATTTGTCCTGATGAGTGCGAGATGAAAAATTTCAACAACATGTCTCTTTTCAGCAAGATTCAATCTCTGTGTTATCGAGTGACTGTTTTCTTTAAACTTTTCTCACAAATACACCTCCTCCCCACCGAACACTGTCAAATTTGTGCCTTTTAAATAAAGTCACTCTGCAATTGGCCAGTAACCTTATTCGTCACCATAACCAATGCTCGAAAATCCAAATATTTAGTTTGTGAGAATTCCAGGGTTGAAGCATCAGACAATTTGAAAGCTGCAATTGTCCACTGAGATGCACTTTGCTGCTTTGCAAAAGGTCCTTGGAGCAAACATTTGGCTGAGAATGTGGGAATATACCATCAGGAATCTAAGCATGAGGCCGTAAATCCTTATACTTTCAGAGCAGTTCCTCAGCCCCTCAGTTGAAATGTTTCAGTGCTGTACCCTGATCATAGTTTGAAATGTGTGATATAACCAGGATAAGCAACAATTGGATTTCTGGTGCAACAACCACTTGAGGTGTGAAAATATTTCTTATTGGGACATTAATTGCTAATTACCCTCTGACCTATCAATAGTTTTTTCAGCATTAAGCAGCCCTGCAAACTTATTTTTCAAACCAGGTAGATACACTGCTGTTTTAATGGTTACATGTGACGTGTGCTTCTGGGCAAACTAGAGGGATTCCTATATCATTTGCAGCCTTACAGAAAAATCAGCTCTCCTGAATGACAACACGTCAGAAAGGTTCATTTCAGAAACACAACAATTTCAGTCAGGAATAAAAGCTGAACAACCATACCTCAGGAAGCTGTTTCCAAGCTAGCAAATGGCCACATTCTAGCCAGCTACAGTTAGCAACTTGCCATGACTGAAACTTAAGACTTTGACACTTTTGGGAATAACACAAGGTGCCCTTTCATTGGTTTTAGACCATGAAATACTAATTAATCAATGAATTCCAATTTTTGATGTAACCCAGAACATAGTGCACTTCTAATCCAGAGAGAAAACAGGAGGATTTCAAAAGTAAAGGCTCCTCTTAGTTTTACAACATCAAACATTTTTCAAACTTAAGGCCAAGTGCTCTAATACTTTCAGCCAGTCATTGTACTGTTTTATTATGCTCCTGCAGTATTGGTCATTCTATTACAGAACACCAACATATCCATTTTTTTCCTTTTTATTCTTCAATGGGATGTGGGTGTCACTGGCAAGGCCAGCATTTATTGCCCATCCTTAATTGCCTTTGAACTGAGTGGCTTGCTAGGCCATTTCAGAGGGCAGTTAAAAGTCAACCACATTGCTGCGGGTCTGCAGTCACATGTAGGCCAGACCAGGTAAGGATGGCAGATTTCCTTCCCTAAAGGACATTAATGAATTAGGTGGGTTTTTACAACACTGATGGTTGAGACTAGTGTTCAATTCCAGATTTTTTAATTAAATTTTACCAGCTTCCATGATGTGATTTGAACCTTTGCCCCCAGAGCATTAGCCTGGGTCTCTGGATTAGTAGTCCAATACATAAGCACTACACCACCGTCTCAATAAATCAATAAATCATAGCAATTGTGTTGCAATTCATGACATAAAATTAAAATTGTGTTTTAATCTCCATAAAACACCATTATTCTAGTTGAAAGAGTCCACAGGCAAAACATAAAGAATACAAATGCTTTAAACAAATATTTTCATTATTAAAACTCAGCCATCCTGGTAAATCTGGAGACAGATATCAAGAGCGCACAATTTGACGATTACCCAGTTCAAGGAAGTGGTACCACAGGCACCCATATACACGAAATCAGAAGGTAACCGTGAGATTGGTACTTGGAACTGCACTGCCTGACTGCACCCTTCTAGCTTTGGGTTGCTGTTGGTCTGCCCAAGTATACTTTGGTGAGCAATTCTATGAAGTTAGGGACACAACAATGCAGTCTAACAGAATTGTGGCTGTGCTATAGTTTGAGGAAACTAACAGCTGTAAACTGTAACATCTTCCTGAAGTCCTGAAAACGATGAGAGCTGACCTTTCAAACATAGGTTGATCACTGCAATGATTCTACTGGATATTTATTATCAAAGAGAATTCAGAAATGTCTTGTTTTCATGCTATATGTAATTGAAGGTTATTCTTGTTTTATGAAGGGAGAAAGTTCTATTTAACACTAATGTTTCCCAATTTAAAAAAAAAATCATTAATCATATCTGAACCTTAGAATTTACAGTTAGAAGCCGGCCATTTGGCCCAGGTGCACTATGCTGGTGTTCAAACTCTACATGAACCTCCTCCCACCCTCTTCACTTAACTCTCTCAATGTATCCTTCTAACTCTTTCTCCTTCATGTATTTATCCAGCGATCTATTTGAAGAGTGAGGGGTGATTTGATTGAAGTGTACAAGATCCTGAACGGTCTTGACAAGGTGGATGTGGAAAGGATGTGGGTGAGTCCAGAACTAGGGGGCACTTTTTTAAAATTAGGGGTCACCCTTTTAGGGCAGAGATGAGGCGAATTTTTTTCTCTTAGAAGGTTTTGCAACTTTGGAACTCTCTGACTCAGAAGGAAGTGGGGTCACTGAATATTTTTAAGGTAGAGAAGGATATAGATTCTTGTTAGGCAAGGGAATCAAAGGTTATCGGGGGTAGATAGGAATGTGGAATTCGAAACACAAACAGATCAGCCATGATCTTATTGAATTGTGCTGCAGGCTCGAGGGGTGAATGGTCTATTCCTGTTCCTATTTCTTATGTTCTTATGTTCTCAATGAATCCATGTGGTAGCAAGTTCCACATTTTCCCCAATTCTCTGGATAAAGTCATTTTTCTTGAATTCTCTATTGGATTTGTGAGTGTTTATCCTACATCTAGAGATTTTTTAAAGTTCAATTTCTGCTGTTCAATTTACAATGCAGAGATTACCTCAGTTTTTTATTTTTTTAAAAAAGGAGCAATATTTTACTTAGCTTGTGAGGTCAAACACTCAGAAAATGTCTTACATCTCATCCAATGTCTCTTATCATTAGGAGGATGCTCCTTTTTAGATGGTGGCAGTTCAAACCCACAGGCTAACTTACATAGCAGAATATACAGTTATTTGAGAGGCAATCATTGGTCAATCAATTGTTTGGAAGCTAATGGTTTAAAATGGAGGCTCAAGTGGTTACAGCTACTACAAAGGAAATCAGCTTGGCCTAAATAGCCAAGTGGTTATGGTACTGGGTTTGTAACCCCAAAAGCAAGAGTTCAAATCTCACAATGGCTAACTATGAAACAATGTAACTTCATCTGAAACAGATGGAAATGTGTTTGTACTCAAAAGAGTTACAAAGGAAATCAGTGACAGACCAGGGGGAGGCATTCAAAAGCGAGATTCTATGGGGACAGTGTAGACATGTCCACACAAAGAAAAAGGGAGGTAATGTCAAATCTAGAGACCCTTGGTTATCCAGAAGCATACAGAGTATGATAAAGCAGAAAAAGAAATCTTATGATAGTCACAAAAAAAATACTGTAGAAAGCCTTGAAGAATATAGAAAGTACAGGGGTGAAGTAAAAAAGCTAATTAGAAAAGCAAAGACGATATGAAAAAATATTGGCAGGTACGATCAAAGAAAACCCAAAGATGCTTTACCAATACATTCAGAGCAACAGAATAACTAAGGAAAGGGTAGGGCCTATCAGAGATGTACATGGTAACTTGGGCGTTGATGTTGAAGATATGGGCAAGGTTCTCAATGAGTACTTTGTCTCTGTCTTCACCAAGCAGAGGGATGATGCAGACATTCTAGTTAAAGAGGAGGAGTGTGAAATATTAGATACAATAAGCATAGTGAGAGAGAATGTACTGGAGGGACTGACATCCTTGAAGGTGGATAAATAACCAGGGCCAGATGGATTGTATCCCAGGTTGTGAATGGAAGCCAGGGAGGAAATAGCAGATACTCTGAGGATCATTTTCCAATCCTCACTAGACAAAGGTGAGGTTTCAGAGGATTGGAGATCTACAAACATTGTACCAATATTTAAAAAAGGATGTGAGGGATAGGCCAGAAAATTATAGGCCAGTCAATCTGACTTTGATGGTGGGCAATTTATTAGAATCAATCCTGAGACACAGGATAAACTGTCACTTAGAAACGCACAGATTAATCAGGGACAGTCAGCATGGTCTTGTTAGGGGAAGATCGTGTCTTACTAACTTAATTAAAGTTTTTGAGGAAGTAACAAGGAGGATTGATGAGGGTAGTGCAGTGGATATTGTCTACATGGATTTTAGTAAGGCATTTGACAATGTCCCACATGGCAGACTGGTCAGAAAAGTAAAAGCCCATGGGATACAAGGGAATGCGGTGAGTTGGATTCAAAATAGACTCAGCAACAGGAAACAAAGGATAATGGTTGATGGATGTTTTTGCGAATGGAAAACTGTTTCCACTGTTTTCCACAGGGCTCAGTTGAGTCCCTTGCTGTTGTATATATTAATGAACTGGGCTTAAATGTGAGAGGCATGATTGGGAAATTGACCATGTAGTTGATAGTGAAGAGGATAGCTATTGTCTCCAGAATTATATCAATGGTTTGGCTGAGTGCATGGAGAAGTGGCAAATGGAATTCAATCCATGGCATTGTGAGGTAAAGCATTTGGGGAGGGCAAACAAAGCTATGGAATACTTAATAAATGGGAGGATATTGGGAGGGGTAGAGGAAGTGAGAGACCTTGGTGCGCAAATTCACAGGTCCCTGAAGGTGGCAGGACAGGTGAATAAGGTGGTAAAGAAAGCATATGGAATGCTTTCCTGTATTGGACAAGGTATTGAATACAAAAGCAGGGATGTATTGATGAAACTGTTTAAAACGGTTAGGCCACAGCTGGAATTTTGTGTACAATTCTGGTCGCCACATTACAGGAAGGACATAATTGCTCTGGAGAGGGTACAGAGGAAATTTACAAGAATGCTTCCAGAGCTTGAAAATTGCAGCGATGAGGAAAGATTGGATAGGCTGGGGTTGTTTTCCTTGGAACTGAGGGGCGACCTAACTGAGCTGTACAAGATTATGAGGGGCCGAAATGGAGTAGATAGAGATGCCCTGTTTCCCCTAGCAGAGAGGTGAATTACCAGGGGGCACAGATTTAAGGTGATAGGTAGAAGGATTAGAGGGGACATGAGGAAAAGCAACTTCACCCAGAGGCTGGTGGGTGTTTGGAATTTGCCGCCTGGTTTGGTGATGGAGGCAGAAACCCTCAACTCATTTAAAAGGCACCTGGATCTGCACCTAAAGTGCTGGAACCTGCAAGGATACTGGAAGGTGGGATTAGAATGAGCAGCTAGTTTTTTTATTTTTCAGCCGGCACAGACACAATGGGCTGAATGGCCTCTTTCTGTGCCATAGCTTTTCTATGGTTCTAAGTGCTTTCCTTTCTTTATCGATCAGTCCCTAGCAGAAGCTATGTTGTAAAACAAATGCAGGATTAAAAATGTATTTAAAACAGAGGAGCCATTAAATTTTTAAGATATCGGCCCGGATTTTCGCAGAACCAGACTGACTCTGGAACCATCTGAAAATGGAGGGCAGGATCTGATACCAGGACTCATGCCCCCATCCCTGGTGCCCTCACCCTGAACTCCCGACCTGACGGGCTCTATTGCGGGGAGAGGCATCTCGTAGGCTCTTAAAGTTTTCAATAAGTCGGATCAGATTCTCCATGCTTCATTCCTCTCAGAGAGTCGTGAACCATAGTCTGGAATCTGGAACCTTTTGAAAGGTAAATTTAAAAGGTCTTACACATGCCCACCCCCATGTCCCTTCCATGTCTCCTCCATGGCTCCCATACAACCTCCATGCCTCCCCATGTCATGTCTGTGCCCATTCACCCAGTGTGCATTACACACCGAGCCAGTGAGCCATATAATAATGGCAAGTGTTGAAATGTTGAGAAACAAAAACACCCATGCATAAATTTTCTTTGAAAGAAACTGCTGCTCCTACAACCCTATAAAACTATCAACCAGACAGAGCCATTACAGTATCAGTAACAGAAATTTTATGCACTTCATACCTCTTAACCTTATCCAAATAAACATAGACATTAACGAAAAAGATTACAGAAAGAATAACTTTTTAATAACCTTATAAAGATGTCAATCAAGCAAGTAAACATTCCACTTCAATTTGTCCAAACAAAACCCTGCTAAGTTAATGCATTTGAGAGTCTTGGAGCTCAGCCAAGCATTCAGAATGAGGCCAGGCAGTGAACCAGATGTTTGACTATTTGTTTCTGCTGATATGGTTCACAGATGGCTTTTATCACTGGAGCCGAGAAGGCTGAGAGGATCTTATTGTGACTACTTCACAATAGAAAATAGCGGGTGATTAAGATGAGGAATTGCCCGCCAGAAATCTTTGCGGAAGCAGGAATTTGAATGTCATTACTTCCACCTGAATAACATTGTCCACCTCCAACCATCTCACCTGTCTTGACACCTGCCTGACCTTCAATGGTGCTGAAAGCCTCGTCCATGTTTTTCACCTCCAGACTCAACTATTCCAATGCTCCCCGGTTGACCAACCATCCTTCACCTTCCAAAAGCAAGAGCCAAAACTCTCCTGTCTGTAACCCAAGACCAGGATTTTACGGCCCCGCTGAGGCATGTCTCCCCGAGGTGGATGGAGTGAGCCATTTAAATCTCCATTCAATTCGGCAGGACTGTAATATCCTGTTGGGTGGGAGGGGCTATAAAATCCTTGCCCAAGTCTTGGTCGCCTATCCGCCCGCCCTTGTGATATACACTGGCTGATTTTTTTTTCAATCTTGGAATAGGGACATCGCTGGCTGGGCCAGCAATTGTTGCCATAGCTAATTGCCCTTGGGAAGGTGGTGGTGAGTTGCCTTCTTGAAACACTGCAGTCCATGTACACCCACAATGCTATTAGGGAGGGAGTTCCAGGATTTTGACCCAACTACAGGAAACTGTTCAGCTTTTTACTTCACTGATAACAAGAAAATAAGAAATCATTGAGAGGAGGTGAAGCCATTCAGCCCTCAGCCTGCTTCTTCCACAGACTGAGTTTTATCATCTACCCCATCATGGATTTGAATAGTTCCAATACTGAGAGAAAGGTTTGCTAGAAATACACTTTAACCCAAAGACTTAACAATTTTAGATGAAAACAAAATATTTCCATCTTGCAGATTCAGATTTGTTTGCAACATTTACAGTTACCATTGAATTCGTTCTCAGTGTTTAAACAAGGCAGTTTCTGTAGGCCTTTGTAACCCAGCAGCAGTTTCAAAGCAATAGTATTCCAGGGTTGGTTAAAATCATCCTGTCCCCATGGGAGGTATTGTAACTGAGAAAATCAAAGGGATTCTACAGGTGCAAATCCTTGAAGTTGGTCCAGCAGATCATCACCTGTCTAAAAATTAATGATATCAACCTGTATGAATATTAATCTGCATTAAAAGAGAGGGCAGGAGGATGTTAAATGGTGGCATTTATACTGTACCACACTGGAGTGAGTGTTCTACAGACTGAGGGTTTATACTGTACCACACTGGAGTAAGTATTCTACAGACTGAGGGTTTATACTATACCACACTGCAGTGAGTATTCTATAGACTGAGGGTTTATACTATACCCCACTGGAGTGAGTATTCTACAGACTGAGGGTTTATACTATACCACACTGGAGTGAGTATTCTATAGACTGAGGGTTTATACTATACCCCACTGGAGTGAGTATTCTACAGACTGAGGGTTTATACTATACCCCACTGGAGTGAGTATTCTACAGACTGAGTTCTTATACTGTACCACACTGGAGTGAGTGTTCTGTTGTCATGATATTGGATTACAGCCCGAATTAGTTATGGGCATATTGAACTTTTTAAGGAAGACTTTTTTTTAAAAGACATACAAGCAAAGACACTAAACAAAAGATGGCTGAGAATGTAAAGTAACTGCTTTCTGGAAAACTCCTATACGGATTATACTTGATTGACTAGTCTCAAGAGAACTAGTCACTTGGAAGGTCACAACTAAAAAGTTGTCAAGGACTACTTCAGACAGAGACACTTGAAAGGAAGACATGAGATGCAAAAGACTGAACTTTAATCTCCTGTGGTTGTGGAGACAATTGAGACTGATTGCCACATCTCAGCAGACATCCAAAATCATCTCCTGTTGAGTTATATCTCAGAATGTGGAAATGATCTGAGTTGAAAGAAGACAGACTCTGGGTGAAAGACATGTTCATTTTTTTCCCTTCTAGGAATACACAAAGTAATGGGTTAAAAGCTAGCTGTAGACCTGATCTGTGTGCGCTAGTGTGTGCTGTGAAAATCACAGTAGAAGATCAACTAGGTACTCCTGCAGCTTGCAGGCAAAGGCTCTCTCCTTCTCTCCCTCGCTGTTGCTGGAGGCAAGTCAGCAAAGCCACAATCAAAAAGGAAACAGGACAACTTCTACAGCTAACAAACCCGCAGAACCAAATATCTCCAAATGAACTGCAAAACTGCCAAAAAGTCAGATCTACCAGATTCACCCAACTTAATGGCCACAACATTTCGCCATCCACTCCTCACGGATAAGCCAAAGACTGATTCGTATTTCTTTTTTTACTTTTAGTTTTAGACTCAACTTCTCTTTTCTGATCTGTGTGTAAGTGTGTTTTTATTTTCTTCCTCAGGCTTTTAGTAACTAATAAACTTATTCTTTCTTTGACTAAAGAAAGCCTGGTTAAATTGACTCCATCTAAAACATAAATATATTTAGACTGGAAAAAGGTATCCATGGGGAGGGAAAGCGATCCCTTTTGAAGTTAACCTATTTGCGACCAACCAAGGGAGTTGAATAATCGAGGGGAGCCAGCTCATTCCTCTTCACCCGGGAGTATAACAAAATTGGGATCCCATTTGGGAAGCTAACAAATTGGAGACCTCATCCAGGGACTGGTCATAACAGTACAGACTGAGAGTTTATATTGTACTACACTGGAGTAAGCATTCTATAGGCTGAGGGTTTATACAGCACCATACTGGAGTGAGTGTTTTATAGGCTGAGGGTTTATACAGTACCATACTGGAGTGAGTGTTCTACAGGCCGAGCGATTATTCTGTACCACACTGGACTGAGTGTTCTATAGACTGAGCGATTATCCTATACCACACTGGAGTGAGTGTTCTACAGGCTGAGCGATTATACTGTACCACACTGGAGTGAGTCTATAGACTGATGGTTTATACTGTACTACACTGGAGTGAGTCTACAGACTGAGCAATTATACTGCACCACACTGGAGTGAGTGTTCTACAGACTGAGTGATTATACTGTACCATACTGGAGTGAGTTTATAGACTGATGGTTTATACTGTACCACACTGGAGTGATTTTTACCATTGCTCTGGTAGACTGAATGCTGGACCCTAATGAACTTGCACTGCAAAAGAACTAGTAGAGAAAAGAGAAATAAGACATAAATAAGATGAGGCATAAAGGAAGGCAAAAAAACAACAGCATGAACAACACCTATCAAGTGTTTAGGTGGAGACAGTAATGCAGCAAAAGGCACCTTAGCAGATTTTGTTTGTGATGATCTTAAATTGTATATGTATATATTTAAATTAATTGAAGAATTATCTTCAAATTTGCAAAGCTTCCTGCTCAGTATTTTTACTGCGAACTTGCACATTGATTTCCAGTAAATAACCACATTTGTCACAGTTCTGTCTTGTTACGATGCTACTGGGACAAATAGATCAAAGCAGCTGAACACATTAAAATGCACAAGGTGTGTAAGAGTTACTTTTGAATTTTACACTTCAATATTTTTATATCTAATAATACTAGCTTTTAGTAGGTCAGCTCTGGCTAAATGTTTCCCTTCACTGAAAATTTAATTCATGCTATTTAAAAAAAAATACTTATTTGTTGATCAGAACATCATATCAGCCTTTATAATTTGCATAGGTTTGGAAACAAATGAAAAGTAGCAGTAATGAAAATGAAGTTTGAAAACATAAAATGAATAAATGAATAAAAATAGTGCAAATTAATTCTAATCTGTGCATTCCAATCTGATCCAAACCCATCTAGTTAGCTGAAGTAAAATGCAAGTAAAGATTTTCCCTTGGAAGGTTTGAGGAAATCCTGTTCTTCTCTTTTCAGGTTGCTGATTTTAATCTCTGCTGCCTGGCAGAAGTTCAGAGTCTAACACTGTCTCTAAGTGATCTTATTTACAGGTAACGTGACTGTAAAGGACAATTTTAGTTAGACTGTCAAAATGCACATATACACGTTTTAAGAGGCAATACTTTGAGGAAGTCAAGACAGCTGCTGTAATTGTGAAATGTAGACTGTGAAACTAGGGAGGCAGCAGAGGCTGAAGCAGTGACAATGAAAGGGTCATATTGGAAAGAGCAGCTGCTTTATGCATCTGAAGCAGCTCAAATTCTGGAAGAACCTCACTACAGTCCCAAGACACACAGTACTGGTGCGTCAAACATGCACACAAAATAAAGTCTGCTGCTGAAAGCTGCATACTAGAGCCTAATTGCTTCACATTTCTTAAATTGTAAATTTAGACAAATGTTACAAAAGATATGGTCTAGTTCTCCAGACAAGGTGAAGTTACCCTATCTTTCTGTGAAATTTTCACTGTGTTTGGTGTGCCTCATGTTCACTTGAGCATATTAATTAACATGCAGAAGCACAGTAATGCACAAAGTCAAAGAAAAGTCACCTGATCAGCAAACATGCTAGGATTTTGAACACTATCCATCTAGAAAAGAGAACATTTATTAAAAACAGTTATTGTTTTATGGGAAATGCATATTTAATTTTAAATGAATTACCTAGAGCCGAATCATTTTATAAAATGCTACACTCCTGCCCTGAGGCTGAACTCCCGTGTCTAACACTCATTTAGGCAGGAAGTGGAGTTCCACTTTAAATATACAGATGAGGAGCCGACCTGCAATTTTGAGCAGAACGAGGGGTCAGTGCCAGTGTCTACATGGGAGGGGAAGTCTGGCACAAGACCAGAAGGCAAGTTGAAAAGTTTGATTTTAGTTTTCCTATTGTTCCCCCCTCCCCCAGTCCCACCTACAGCCTTTCCGCTCCCCATCCCCCCACCCCCCTCCTCCATTAACTGTCCAATGACTGTTCCCAAAGGTTCTGCTGAGGCCTCCTGCTGTCAAATGTCTGCTCCTGCCGTCCTGGACAGGCGTTTTAAATTTTCATTCTTGTTTTCAATCCCTTCATGGCCTCGCCTCTTCCCGTTCAATCTCCTCTAGCCTCACAACCTTTCCTAAGATAAAAGCAAAAAATTGCGGATGCTGGAAATCCAAAACAAAAACAAAAATACCTGGAAAAACTCAGCAGGTCTGACAGCATCTGCGGAGAGGATTACAGTTAACGTTTCGAGTCCGTATGACTCTTCAACAGAACTAAGTAAAAGTTTTACTTAGTTCTGTTGAAGAGTCATATGGACTCGAAACATTAACTGTGTTCCTCTCCGCAGACGCTGTCAGACCTGCTGAGTTTTTCCAGGTATTCTTGTTTTCGTTTCACAACCTTTCCTCCCTGGCTCAGCTTATCCACTGCTGAAACCTCACGTTACAGGAACTTCAGAATTAGCAGGTCCCTTGAGCCTGTTTTGTGATCAGATCATCGGTTGATCTGATTGTGGCCTTAACTCCACTTCCTTATCTGCCCCCAATAACCCTTGTCTCCCCCTGTAGATCAAAAATCTGTCTAACTCAATCTGTGGACTCGACTATTCCAACGCAATCCCGGCTGGCCTCCCACATTTTACCCTCTATAAACTTCAGGTCACCCAAAACCCCATTGCCTGTGTCTTTACTTGTACCAAGTTGCTTTCTCTATCACCCCTCTGCTCCCCGGCCCACGCTGACCCCCAGCCAAGCAACAGCTTGATTTTAAAATTCTTGCTTTTGTTTTCAAATCCCTCCATGGCCTCACCCCTCCCCGTCTCTGTAACCTTCTCCAACCCCAGAACCCTCCGAGATATCTGCACTCCTCTAATTCTGGTCTTTGGAGCACCTCCAATTTTAATTGCACCTCCATTGGTGTCCATGCCTTCAGCTGCCTGGGCCCCAAGGTCCGGAATTCCCTCCCTAAAGATCTCCACATCTTTACATTGCTTTTCCTCTGTAAGATGCTCCTTGAAAATAAACCTACCTCTTTGACTAAGTTTGTGTTCACCTGCCTAAAATCACATGTGCTTCAGCGTCCAAATTGTATCTGATAACGCACCCACGAAATGTCTTGGGTCATTTTACTATGTTAAAAGCGCTATATAAATGCAATTAGTTATTTAATCTGCAGTTTTATTTAAATGAGGCCCTGATAAGGTGGGCAGGAGCTCTGTGCTCCTGACCTTGCGGGATTCATCACCTTCTAGCTGGACTTTCCTGCGGTGTCCCCATTCAGAAATCATCAATGGAGCGCTGCTGGAGGACCCTCTCCAGATGCCAGTCAAGACACTGGAGCAGAGCCTCATCTTCAGGAGGCCAATGTCCTGCTCTGTGATGGCCCTTATGCTTAAAAAGGCAGGGGTTACATCCCACCCCTGCCTCAGTATGAGGTCTCTCACTGGGGTCAGCAGCCATCTCTTTACTGGGTCCCCCTTGACCACCAGGAGCCACCCACGACGATGGTGGTGGAGTGAGCAACTCCGGGTCCCTTCGACTGTCTAAGGATGAATGAAACGGTCAGGAAAACACGCACAAACCTGAAGGAACTGCTCACTATGGTCGCAGATAAACTTTACATCTAATGAGCGGAAGCTCTTCCTGTTGATGAATGCCCCAGCCCGAGATGCCAAAGGCTTTGACAGTGATGTGTGTACAGTCAATCACACCCTGTACCCAAGAGAGTCCTGCCATTGAAGCAAAGCTCACAGCCTGAATGGCCACATCTGTGATGAAATCTGATTCCCTTAGAAAAGAGTCAATCCTCACTTGGGATACGCAGCTATGTGCGGCCAATGGCGAGATTGCAGGTCAGCTGACAACCCCGGAAATAAAGCTAGAAGCTGGGAAGTTCAAGTCAAAGTTCAGTCAGATTGACAGCCACTGGCAGAGGGTCTCCCCGTGAGCCTTGTGGTATAAGGTGGCCTCGTGGAGTGAGCACAACTCAGGCACCATCTGTCTCTTTGAGGCCCAGTGGTCTGCTGCTCTAACATGCTCAGGAAGCTGATTCTCTCCTGGTACACCCAATTCTGTGGCTATGACCTTTAGGTCCATTTTGCACCTCAGCCAACTCCTTTTGTGTTCCTCTGCCACATGGTACTGTCTATATTGCAGTGCACACCACTCCACATCACTATTCCAGCCCAGTTCTGAATAGCTAGCCCCCATTCTGCCCATACAGCAACAATCATAGGTTCCTCAGATGCAGAAATAACCTGGCACCTAATTGTGACCATGATTAAGCACAAGTCCAATTTAGGTGTTTATGAACCTTGGTGCCTGGGTGTCTGGACAGACTCCAGACTGAAGGTCAGATCCTTTGGGTTTGGTTGTATTCCTCCCTTCTCTCTTTTGCCTCGACTTTCTCAATCTGTAGCTATCCATGGATTCCCCTGTGTCACTTCCCCATTTGAATCAGGAAGTTAAATGCCTGACTTCACTCCATGACCAGTTGCATCATCTGCCCTGATCAAGGCTCTGACACAGCATGGGGCCTGTGCCCCAATGGAAAAATTGCAGATGTGAGGAAATCGATCCCTCAGTTGGATTAATAATGAGCTTAATTGATGTCCTGCTTTTTCCCATGAGGCTATCCTACTTCCCGAGATGCCAACTCTGGAAAAATTACACAGAGGGTGGCAACATGTCAGGGAACAAGTATTCGGCACTAACTCCCCAGCCCGCCAGCCTACTAACCTGCCTCTGTGGCAGAAACCAGCTCGGAGCCTGGCTTTTATGTTCTGCCTTTTTCCTATGTGAAGTGATTGCCAGCGAGGGCGCTTGCCTTGCTATGAGTATTTTAATCATGTCACACACTGCGAGCAGAATCTTCCACTCTGAAGTCTAAGTTTAGTGGAGGGCACGGAAGTCGGAGTGATTCCCGATGCGGTGCAATCTTGCACTGTTCAGCTCATTGTTTACTGTGCAGAGCATGGAGAATCTCATGGCAGTGGTGGGCAGGACATTGCCCTCCCTGTGCCATTACCTCATGGGCTTGAAGGTCCAGACGCCACGTTTAAAGGGCACCCAGACAGCTCCCCTCCCTTCCCCCTGTCACTTCATCTCTAATAAAATAATAAACTTGTGATGTTTAGACCACAGAAATTCCCCTGGAATCTCTAAGCTAATTCCTTCACCGTCTCTGGGTCAAAATCCTGGAACTCCCTCCCTAACAGCACTGTGGGTGTACCTACACCACAAGGACTGCAGTGGTTCAAGAAGGCATCCCACCACCACCTTCTCAAGGGCAAATAGGGATGGGCAATAAATGCTGGAATCGTGGCAGGTGGGGGAAGTTAATTTGGCATGAGGCCACAAATCCGTTTCCCAAAATGTTGGCATGAACTGTTGGAATATTGGTCTCGGGATTTTAAAGGTGGGGTTAAAGGTGGGTCGAGCTTCCTGACGAACATTGTTGGAAAGCCCTATTGCATGCATTAGCATCTCATTAAAAGGCTAGAGTTAAGTTCACCTCCTGCAGGGAAATTAGAACGTTCAGTTTTATGACTGTATTTAAATGGCATGCACCTGGCGAGCTTCACCTCTTCCATGACTTTGGAGGTCAGTGGTTGCTGCTGTCACCTTCTTGAGCAGGGCTCAGGACTTCAATCGTATCAAGTGCTGGTAGCACAGTCTGCACCAAGGCTGGAAGGGTGGAGCGGGGGCTGGGCCTGGGCAACAGGATAAGTGGGGAGGGCGGGGAGGCTGTCTGGGTACCCTTTAAAATGGCACCTGGATCTTCGAGCCCATGAGGTAACGGCGAGTGGGGGGGGGGGGGGGGGGGGGGGGGGCGCAGCCTGCCCACCCTACCACGTGATTCACTGTGTGCTGCATGGATCCATAAGTAATGAGATGGACAGGGCAAGATCATCTCGCATCCCACCACTCCCGCCAGTGGAAATCACTCCCACTTCTGCACCCGCCACCAAACTTAGAGCGAAAGGGTCTCCCCATAGTGTCTGACAAACACCACTGCTGATATTGGAAGGAATTTAGAAGATGGAACATTTTCCTTTATTCTTTTATGGGATGTGGGTGCTGTTGGCATTTGCTGCCCATCCCTAATTGCCCTTGAACTGAGTGCCTTGCTAGACCATTTCAGAGGGCAGTTAAGAGTCAACTACATTGCTGTGGGTCTGGAGTCACATGTAGGCCAGACTGGGTAAGGACGGCAGATTTCCATCCCTGAAGGACATTAGTGAACCAGATGGGGTTTTACGACAATCAATGATAGTTTCATGGCCACCATTACTGAGACTAGCTTTATATTCCAGATTTATTAATTGGATTTAAATTTGACTAGCTGCCAAGGAGGGATTTGAACCCATGTCCCCAGAGCATTAAGATAAAAGCAAAGTACTGTGGATGCTGGAAATCTGTAATAAGAACAGAAAATGCTGGAAACACTCAGCAGGTCTGGCAGCATCTGCGGAGAGAGAACCAGGGGGCAGAAACTGCCACCAACTCCCCCCCACCCGCCCCCGTTAGTGGCGGCCGTCATGGCAGGTGGGGGGAGGGGGGAAACAATATGGCAGGAAGGCCAAAGATCAGTTTCACATCATCGTCAGTTATCATCATCCACTCTGCCGTCAATGGTGGGCCCATCGGAATCACCCTCGCCCCACGTTGAATTTACCTCTCCCGTTGTCCTGAATCCTGAACAATGTGATTCACAACAGCATTCGAAAGGCGTGCACCTGGTGAGCTGAATTTCGAGGGGAATGCGGAAGTGAGTGTGCACTAAGGTTGTGCAGCGCTCACAAGGATCACCCGTTCAACTTCAGGGAAGGAGTGGCACGCGTTCAGGTGAGGGCACAGGCAAGTCACTTATTCCCGGCTGGCTCACTGTATAGTGCCAGGGCAAGGGCTAACTGTGGTTGGGGCGAGTTGGGGGGCAAGGCAGCCCAGTCTGATAGTAGTGCCCAAGTACCTGTTGGGAGTGAGGTGGAAGGGAAGTGGAAGTGGAAGCATTAGTGAAACCTGTACAAAGTGACCATTCCTCTGCAGCTGAGACAGTTCAGACGCAGCCACATTGACATGCTTGGAATGGGGTTTCTACCTTATCTGCCCACTCAAGCAACGCAGAGGCCTGAAAATGCCACCAAACGCTCCTAAACTTCGCACCCCAGCAAATTAATGAGTGTTTTTGGGGGCTGCAGAACAGTTTGGATGACTAAACAAGTTGCACAGTCTCCTTGCTAAAGCTGGCCATGGAGCAGTCACTGGTGGAGGCTCTCACAGCCCCTCGCAACATACAAACATACAAAATAGGAGCAGAAGTAGGCCATTCGGCCCCTCGAGCCTGCTCCATGATTCAATATGATCTTGGCTGATCTGTGTTTTGAATTCTACATTCCCATCTAACCCCGATAACCTTTGATCCCCTTGCCTAACAAGAATCTATCTCCCGCTGCCTTAAAAATATTCAGTGACTCTACCTCCTCCGCCTTCTGAGGCATGGAATTCCAACGTCGCACAACCCTCTGAGAGAAAAAAATTCTCCTCATCTCTGTCCTAAAAGAGTGACCCCTCTTCAATCAAGTCATCCCTCAATCTTCTAAACTCCACTGGAAACAAGCCAAGTCTGTCTAACCTTTCCTCATTAGACAACCTGCTCATTCCAGGTATCAATCTAGTAAACCTCCTCTGAACTGTCTCCAATGCAATTACATCCTTCCTTAAATAAGGAGACCAATACTGCACACAGTATTTGAGGTGTGGTCTCACCACTGCCCTGTATAACTGAAGCATAACATCCTTACTTTTATGTTTAACTGTTCTCATAGTAAAGGACAGCATCCATTAGCATTCTTAATTACATCCTGTACCTGCATACTAACCTTTTATGACTCATGCGCTAGAACACCTGGATCCCTCTGCACCTCAGAATTCTGCAGTTGTTCTCCATTTAATACTCTGCTTTTTTATTCTTCCTGCCAAAGTGATCAACTTCACATTTTCCCACATTATACTCCATCTGCCAGATTTTTGCCCACTCACTCAACTTATCTACATCCATCTGCAAATTCCTTTTGTCTTCTTCACAACATACTTTCCTACCTATCTTTGTGTCATGTGCAGATTTAGCTTTCATTCCTTCGCTCCCCTCGTCTAATTCATTGATGTAAATTGTAAAACTCCAGAACAGACCCCTGTGGGACTCCACTCGTCACATCCTGCCAATCAGATAAAGACCCATTTATACATACTCTCCGCTTTCTGCCAGCCAGCCAATCTTCTATCCAGGCTAATGTGTTAACCCCCTACACTATGAGCTTTTATTTTCTGCAATAACCTTTGATGTGGCACTTTATCAAATGCTTTCTGGAAATCCAAGTACAGTACATCTACAGGCTCCTGCCTATCCACTTCACATACTTCTCCTTCAAAGAATTCTAATAAATTGGTTAAACATGATTTCCCTTTCACAAAACCATGCTGACTCCTCCCGGTTACCTTGGGCTTTTCTAAGTGCCTCAGCTATAACCTCCTTAATGATCGATTCTAACACCTTCCCCATGACAGACATCAAGCTAACTGGCCCATAGTTTCCTGTTTTCTGCCTCCCTCCCTTCTTGAGTACAGGGGTTATATTTGCTACTTTCCAATCTGATGGAACCTTTCCAGAATCAAGAGAATTTTGGAAAATTAACACCAACACATCTACTACCTCATTAGCCACCTCTTATAAGACCCTAGGATGAAGTCCATCAGGACCCGGAGACTTGTCAGCCCACAGCTCCATCAGTTTGCTCAGTATTACTTCCCTAGTGATTGTAATTTCACCAAGTTCCTCTCTCCTCTCCATGTTTTTGGAATGTTTTTATATCCTCTATAGTGAAGGCACAAGCAAAATATTTGTTCATTGCCAAGGCATCTTTGTCAAATCTCTGCTAAACATCCCACCTATCCCTGACCTTCTATTTGGCTCCACCTGCCCCACTGCCTCTTAAACAGGATAAAATCCTTCACATTTCTACTTCTCTTTAGATCTTAAGAAGAGACATATGGACTCAAAACGTTAACTCTGTTTTTCTCTCAACAGATGCTGTTGGACCTGCTGAGTTTTTCCAGCATTTTCTGTTTTTATTCCCCAGAGCATTAGCCTGGGCCTCTGGGTTACTAGTCCAATGATATTACCACTAGGTCACTATCACACGTTTGTTGTGAAACACCCTAAGCAATGATGCATTTTTGAATACTGCAGCACTTAGAAGGCTATTTCTGTCAAGACCATACCTGTTTCATTTCACTCTTTAGTTTGCTAATACCAGTTCTCTCTGTTTTTGTGACACCTGCATGGCCAATTTCGTGAATAGAAATAACTGGACTGATGGCAGTGGAATCGATTGCTTGTACTGGAAAAGAGAGCACACAATACAAATGCTTTTGTTAAGATGTGTATTTGACAATTTTATTATAACCCAAAAATAAGAAGTACCCAACAACTATAACTTGTATCTAAACACTCTATAAACACAAGAAAACATCCCAAGGCACTTCACAAATACAATATAAAATAAAATGTCACCAAACCACAGAAGGAGATATTAAGGAAAATGACCAAAAGCTTGGTCAAAGAGGCAGGTTTTAAGGAGTGTCTTACAGAGATAGGGGAGGAGTGGGGACATGGAAGTATCTGAACACTAGGTACAGAATATTAAAATTCCAGATATCACTTCCACAGATTATGGGATTACAGAAAGGGGAGATTAGTGTGTGCTACAATGTTGCTGAATCTTATCCTGTCAGAGATTTCTTCAGTTAGTCCCAGGCACTGTGGGGTTAAAGTGCAGCATTAAGTGAATTATTAAAAGTAGTGGTTTCTGAGTCACGAATAGTTAATGTACAAATAACTGTCTGGGAATTAATCCAAAGTCAAATATTGCTTATTGAAGTTGTTTCTGTCCGTAAACTCTCTTAGTCTCTGGCCTGTCAGCACAGGAGCTGATTTGAGGGGCACATTGATGATTAACCTTTAGCATCCATTATACAAATTGCATGTCAGAGAGAAGAGAAACACATACTTCCAGTCTTCCGTTTATTGTGCTAATTTGTGTCACAACTATTAGGGGCTCAGTAAACAGTAATTTTTCATCAATCTTTCAGTTGCTCCTCCAATTCTTATCTACTGATGCCAATATGTTTCACAGCTGTGTTTTCCAATAGTGCCACATTAAACACTAACACAGAGATACTTTTAGCTCTGTGTCTGTGTACTTATTTTGTTGTAATAAAGAATCCATGGATTAGCCCGGGAGGAGATAGCAGACAGACTGAATTAAAGGATAAAAGACTGTTAGCTCTGAGGCTCTCTCGATATCCCATTCACTACAATTCAAGGGCTTGATGGGCTGAATGGCCTCCTTATGTGCCTGAATGATTCTATGTCTCTACATTCAGGAGGAATGCACAGCTGCTTATTACAGCTGCATTCTGTGGTGATCATGATTGGGGTGTGTTGGGCCATTGCTAAATTCTAAAGCTATGGCCGCAAAATTTTCAATAAAGGGACAATATTTGCTTCTAAGAGCTTCTGGTGTGCATTTGGATGCAAGATAAAGCCTTCATTGGGATTGTGACTTACATAGGAAGGACAGACATTAGAAAAGGGGTTTGAGAAGGCTGTTGGTGTCCACACCCATATCCCAGTGTGAGAAACTGCCTTTAGGAATGTGTTCATGTTGTAATCCTGGCAACAATGAAGGCTGTGCTTTACTTGTAAGTGAGAGCACCAGTTACTAATTGAGGAAAGGTTAGGGCATTATTCCTAAGTATATATAAGAACCGGTTTACACCTGTGAGGGGGGGCAGGTGGGGAGAAAGGAAAAGGAAAAGTGAGTCTGTGCTTGTGTTCTGTGAATAAATCTATGTTAAGGAAAGACTGGCTCCAGGTGCCTCCTTTACTCAGTGAATTATCACCGAATGAGAGAATGAAAAAGAAATTTTAGAACTTGGACAGTATCAAAAAAATACATGATTTGTGAAAATACATTTATAGCAAATGATAATAATACAGTAACTTTTATAAATGTAATAACCTTGTTTCTGTTTAATAGTATGATTTGGTTAATGTTAGAAAACAATGTTAACACTGACCACTTTTCTCTACCCCAAATTCCTTTCCACTTAGAATATGATGCAGAAGTTTCTTCATGTCAAAAGGGCTCAGATTCATCAAATGCTCGGAAGCCTCTTCCCCTGGATGTGCAATGAGAATGTAATTTAATCAACAAAATACAAAACACTTGTTTATTCACAAAATATGTTTCAGGCTGTTACACACTTGGCTTGGGCAACATCACAAATCCTCCCTTTCTGTATTTTCACAATTGCCCTCACAGACACTGAGCAGAATTTAATGCCTTCCCCTGTGGAGACTTTGGTGGAAGGGGGGGAATTTAATTAGGTGGCAGGAGGCGGAGGCGGGGGTGGGGGAGGGTGTGGACCTCACCACCTTCATGCCCCTGCCTCGAATAAATCTGTGGAGGCAATCTTCCCACCCCATTGCTAATTGAAGCCCTTAAGTGAACAATTAATGCAAGTGAGCAAATGTCTCATCCTGCCGCCTCTGGTATTCATCCAGTGGCGAGCTGGGGACTCACCAAGCGGAAAGCCTGAAAAGCAAACTCTGTCAGGATTTCTTGTGGGCTTCCAGGTGGTGTCCCTCGTTCAAAGGCACTCGATGCCTGATTGAGGAACCCGGATCAGGAAAGGCCAGAAGCGGGGGGGTGAGATGTGTCCACTGAGAGCCATGCCCCTGCCCTTGCTGATGACCCCCCCTTTCTTGTCTCCGCCACAACCCCTAATCCCACAATCCCCCATCTGCCATCGCTCACCTGTGACTTGGATCCCTTGGCGATCCTGGGCCTTGAGTGGGTGCAATACCGGCAGCAGCCACTGCACTCCCAGTGGTACTGCCAGGCAATGTAGAACTGCTGGCTGCTGATTGGCTAGCAGCTTTTGATGGGCGGGACTTCTGCCCCCAGGGTCCTTGATCCCTGCAAATGTCTGCCACTGCCTAGTTAAGTGCCTGATTGGCAGTTAATGTGGTGGGCCTACCCAAAAAAAGGTGGAGTTCTCATTGGCTTGCCAGCTAGTGGGTGTGACCCTATTACCTAAATTAAATTCTGTCCAACATTTGCAGTCACAGGGTTAATTTCCAGTGTGCATTCATCCCATGATCGAAAACCACCTCTGTGCTGTCCGATGGCCTATTCATGGATGAGGCAAATCTTCCCCAACTCAATGGAATCCATTCTAAGCACAAATTTCTTCCACTGAATCCATCCCTTTACTGACTCTGATGAATCTAGGCCCAACATATCTTGCTGCTCTTTTCGACTCAAAGCTAAGCTCCAAACGCCACAATTTATTCATCCATCAAGACAGCTCACTTTCAGATCAGGTTAGTTTTAATCTCTGTCAGTACCTAAGTCCGAACTCCTCACAAATCTTTACCCTCACTTCTATTCCCTGTGGACTCAACGTAGTAGATATGGATCTTCACCATCTGAGCAGTATTCTAGCAGATCACATCCCCCAACCATTACAGAACCTGCCTGATTATCAATGAAAATATAATCAATGCAATGGAAAGCAGATGGATTCTCCAGCCAATCTGCTTCAACAGGTAGGGCAGTAAACCCAAAAAATTAGCCCAATTCTCCAAATTTTTTAAAAGCAAGAAAAAAAATTCCCTGTTATTTACTAAGAGAGTGAAACTACAAGATTCCACACTTTAAAACAGAAGGATTTTTATCATAGAAGAGCCAACAAAGCAAACACTAAATAGTATCTAACCTATACTCTAACATCTAGAATTAACATGAGTTAAACATGAATTAACAGGCAAATTGTGATGGAATATAAAATATAAATTGTACATTAAATGGCAGATACAACCAAGACACATCTTATGAATTGTCTCAACAATCCACTTAGATTTTAGTGATCACAATGAGTAACAAAGTCCTTCAAATGCTGTCTTTTTCATGAGGAATTTCAGCTCCTCTTCTTGGGCTTATTCTGATCCCCAGCCAACAGCAGCACACAACTAACTCGAGTTTACTGACTTCACCACAAACAGCACACGTCTGCAAACCTGCTCAACTCTGTCTGGATAGTATAGATCCACCAATATTATCTTCTCAATTCCTGGATCTGGACTCTGTTACCTTCATTTGCTTGTACTGCGCCACTGGAACTAACCCTAATCCTAAATTTGACACTAACTTAACAACTGCTACTGCTCAGCTTGGACTGACTGATCTATCTCCTTTTATATCTTTCAACCAGGTTCGGTTATCAGAAACAAAAACAAAAATACCTGGAAAAACTTAGCAGGTCTGGCAGTTAACGTTTTGAGTCCAAATGACCCTTCAATATTGTTCTGTTGAACAGAACCGTTCTGTTGAAGAGTCATGAGGACTCGAAACGTCAGCTGTGCTCTTCTCCACCGATGCTGCCAGACCTGCTGAGTTTTTCCAGGTATTTCTGTTTTTGTTTTTTGGATTTCCAGCATCCACAGTTTTTTGCTTTTATCTCCTGAATATGTTTACTTGTTCTGTTTCCCTTTCTGTTTCCATTTTCAGTTGTTTCTCTTTTAGGTAGAGTCTGTCTCAAAAAATACAAATTAAATTTAAAAACACTGACTCCCTCATATCCTCAGTTTCAAATCCCATCCCCACTTTACTGCAACCTGCTTCTACCTTACCATTCTTACCCTCTAACCTTCTGAAAATACTGTCCATAACTTAACTCACCATTGCTGGCAAAGTCTTCTATTGCATTGGTCCTGCTTTCTAGAGTCCCCTCTGCCTCTCCTCTCCTCTTGCTACCTTTAAAGTCTTGCTCAGAATTCAGCTTTTTGGCCGTGCATCTTAACTCTCCTACCAGGATTACATATCTGTTCCTTCTTCTTTTACATAAGAACAGCAGCCTCACCAACCAACAGAGCACTTTGGAACATTTTCAACATTAAATGTATTCTATATAAAGGCAACTTTTCATTGGTCAACCCAAGAGGTGTTACAGGCTTGACCATACTTCAAAGCAATATTTTTAAAAAATTGTTAACTATGCATTCAGATTTCAGCAACTGTATCTTTAATTGGTCTTCCTATTATAGCCCTGAGCTTTGCCACCAACCTTATATATTCAAAAAGGAGAGAACCACAGAACAAAGCAAACTAGACCCAGATTGTAATAGTATCTATTATTGGAAAAGGAAGCCTGTACAAAAATATCTATTCAACATTAAGCGATTAATCCTGACACATACTTTGAAGTAAGACAATATAAACCCCCCCACACAGAAATTGTTTCATATACTTTCTTTACACACATGTTTCAATGTTTGAACGGGACTATTACAAAATAGGAGACTAGCAAGGAATAAATTCACTGGTAAGCTCAAAGTACCTCTACAACTCTAGTTGTAGTAACGTATGTTTCCTGATAACTAGCACTCTGTAGGATTCAACCACAGAACGGAATTTTTCACACTCCCAGGGATTAAACTGACAAACTCCATGTGACTGATCACAAAAAAAGGACAAAGTACTGCAGAGGCCATGGGATCACTTCCCAGAAAAGTGAAAGCTCTCAGGAGAAATAGGGATAAATTGTTTCATAAAAAGTCAG
The DNA here is from genome assembly GCF_017639515.1 of Carcharodon carcharias. Classification (NCBI taxonomy): domain Eukaryota; kingdom Metazoa; phylum Chordata; class Chondrichthyes; order Lamniformes; family Lamnidae; genus Carcharodon; species Carcharodon carcharias. Next base: position 83,832,290 of record NC_054484.1, read on the forward strand.
CAGAAACAGCTGTAAAGATGCATTCCCAACCCATGCCATTTACCAAATAGCTTATGCTTTCATACCTGAACAACTGAGGCTATAAGCAAGCTCTGTGGCCATCACCTGAATGATCAGTCCAATTCTCAGCCTGAGCATTTCTGCAAAGAGACAAGGCTCTGTCCTGATGTACATCGCAAGGTAAACCATGATCTCCTGATATCAACACAGAAAGTTAAGAAACACAAGGTAAATACAGCAGTGCAATAACTAACATCCCCCAATCATAAATACACCCTCTGAGATTGTACCTGGGTAAGAACTGCTAAGCTAATGTCTTGTCCACTTGCTTCATAAATAAGCTGTGCTAGTTCATTGGGTGGCAGAGGTCTAGAAAATAAACAGAATCTGTAAGGATCATATGGGCTTTCAAAACAACCTTTGTATGCATATGGAACAACTTGGAATGCATTTGAAAATGTCATGTTTTGCTATTTGTACAAGCCCATCACTAAATATTTGTAGAAAAATATCTAGAGACCAAAATGATAATGACTAATCAGAATGGATTTCAAAGGGGAAAATCTTACTTGACCAAATCCATTGAATTGTTTGTGGAGGAAACAGGGAGCGTAGACAAGGGTAATTCAATAGATGTAATTTATCTAGATTTCCAAAAGGCCTCAAATGAGATATCATGTTAATATAATATATATAATAAATAAGTTCAGAGAATAAGGAATTAGGGGCCTGGAGCAGAACGGATAGCTAGCTGGCTGAAAGACAGAAAGCAGAGGGTACAAGCTAAAGTGAAAACAAAAATGCTGTGGATGCGGTAAATCTGAAATAAAGACAGAAAATGCGAGACATACTCAGCAGGTCATACAGCATCTAAGGAGAGAGAAACAGAGTTAACGTTTCAGGTCAACCTTACACCAGAGCTCAACAGAGGTAAAGGGTAGATATTCAGACTGGCTGAAAGTGGGAAGTGGTGTTTCATAAGGTTCAGTGCTGGGATCACTGCTTTTCACAATTTACATTAAAAATTTGGACTTTGGAATCAAACACAATTTCTAAATTTGCAGATGCTATCAAATTGGCAGGAGGTTGTGGTGGAGTTGTTGGGGGTGATGAAGTAGACAACTCAAAGGAGGACTACAACAAATTACAAGCAGATATTAATACAGTTGAAGAATAGTAATATAATTGGTAAGTGAATGTTATCATAAGTATGAGGTATTGTATTTTGGTAAGAAAGCTAAAGAGGTCAGATATTACTTGGAAAATAAGGGCAGAATTGTGCCCTTGTTGGGTGGGCTCAGTGGGGGCGGTTGGGAAGCCGACCACCGCCTGCGATTGGGGCCAGACCACGATTTCATGCTGGCAGGACAATTAAAGCCCGCTCAGCCTGAAACACGTGCTGCAGCGCTCAGCGCAGCCTGTGTAGGGGGGGTGGGGAGGACAGCGAGCACAAACTTCATGCATGCGCGTGGGTGCAAGCTGGAAAAGCTCCCTGAGGCATAGAGCTGCCTCAGGGAGATGAGCAGCTTTGAAAATAAAAAAAAGATTTTTAAAATGTTAACAAACATGTCCCCTCACGTCTTCACCACAAAGAGCACACGTCTGCAAAGCTTGCTCAACTCGGTCTGGGTGGTGTAGATCCACCAATGTTATCTTCTCAGTTCCTGGGTCTGGAATCTGTCACATGAGCAGGGACATATTAGAAATTAGGGTGAATTTTTTTTAGTGAGGGGTCGAAACCTCATCCCACCTGTGGATGGGATTTCGCTAAAAATGCAAAGGCCGCTTGGCCTTTTCTTCTGCCCAACTGAAAGGTTGGGCGGGCAGTGGAAAATTTAAATCAATTGTGTTGTTAATGGCCTTGATAGGCCTTTTAATTGTCGGTGGGTGCACTGCCATCTCTCGCATGTGCCTGCTGACCAAAATATTGCGCTCAGTGAAAAATCCTGGCCTAAGAATCTAAATGAGGTAGAAGAGCAAAGGGTCTGGGTGTAAAACATACACAAATCGCTAAAAGGTGCAACACAGATCAATAAGACCATTAAAAAGCAAAGCCAGCACTAGGGTTTATTTCTAGAGTGGTAGAGTTGAAAAGTAAATCAATTATGCTAAACTTGTATCAAACATTGGTTAGATCACAGCTAGAGTACATTGTACAACTCTGGTCAAGTAACATTCGCGCCCCACAGTGTCAGGCAAAACCATCCCTGACAAGAAAGAATCCTACCATCGCCCCTCGTCATTCAATGGCATTACCATCGTTGAGTCCCCCATTACCAACGTCCTGGGGTTACCATTGACCAGAAACTGAAGTGGACTAGCCATATAAATACTGTGGCTAGCGCAGGTTGGAGGATGGGAATTCTGCATTGTGTAATTCGCCAACCCCCACTTCCAAGTCCACTCCTGGGGTTCGGGTGGGGGTGGGGGGTCATTAAATTCCACCCAAAGTTATGAAAGGTTTTGATAAAGTGGATACAGAGAGAACGTTTTCCTCTTGTGGGGAAGAGCATAACTAGAGGCCATCAATATAAGATAGTCACCGAGAAATCCAGTAGGGAATTTAGAAAAAACTTCTTTATACAGAGAATGTTGAGAATGTGGAACTTACTACCACAGGGAGCGGTTGAAGAGAATAGTATAGAAGCATTTAAGGGGTAACTAGACAAACATATGTGGGAGAAGGGAATAGAGGGTTACAATGATAGATTTAGATTAGGAAAGATGGGAGGAGGCTCATGTGGAGCATAAACACCGGCATGGGCTGACTGGCTAGAATGGACCGTATATCCTATGTAATCTTATGTAAACATCAATTGTCGCTCATGTGTTTTCCAATTTTTTACTCCATTTTTTTTTAAACTCATGTAGTCCTCTCTCATTCAGGTTGCTTGCCAATACGTAAGCAAACACAACCAGCTTCAGCATAAAACTCTTCCATGAACAGTAATGTGTTAAATATTCTAATGTTGGTTGAGGGATAAATGTTCAAAGAGTCTGAGCGCTAACTGTCAATGACGCCAGAGCTGGCCAAGGGGGTGAGCCCTGGCTGCTTGGGCTGAGTGCCTTGTGGCTTGAGGACCACAACTTGGCTATGCCCTGTGAGGTGTTCCTCAGCTGGGGTTGGCCAGGCTGCATGGCTCTGCAGGTACAGAGTGGACTAATCAATGCTCCTCAGTCCATTCAGAAGAAGATGACCCATAAAGAGGCCCCCCAAAGCTCCTAGTCCTATCCAGATTCGAGCAGGACACTTTGGAGCTGGAGAGGTGCCACGCACCCCAGTCAACCAGCCATGGAGAGTCTGGGATGTCAGGCAAAGGTCAGAGTGCAGTGCCCAGAGGTGAGAGTTTCAGAGCTGCAAACATTCTTGTGCAGTCTCATTATTGATGTGAGCCTCGAACCTGGAGTCCCTGTTGATCATTGGAAGATGTGGGCACCATGATGCAGATCTCCATTATCTGACCAGGGAACCTGGCATGCACAGTGACAGTGTGATGACTTTAACTAATAACATGCTGTTGTTCTTTCTATGATTCACCATCATGCATTCAATCGCAGGACCCTGAAGAGCCACCCTTGACGCCAGAGGACCGCTGGGCTTCAGCTGCACCTGTGTCATACCCGCTCTCTGAACCAGGCACCAGGGCAGATACCAGCACCTCGGTGGGTGTTAGATCTTCGGCTAGAATGTCGGTGCGCAGCGGTGAGGGCACTTCACACTTGCTTGAGGTGCAGGCGGAGGCAGAGAGTGCCCAGGGCACCGGCAGTCGGAGGGCTGCTGGGGACCAGGACAATGCTGAGTTGAAGGCAGATGGAGTCGTCCATTGGGCGGCAGATGTTGGATGTCCAGCAGGATGTGCAGGAGGATCTGGCAGAAATCCATGAGGGTATGCGTGCCATGGTCTCCGTTATGGAGGAGTCCATGCGGAGTGTGAGCACTGTGTTGACCCCCATGGCCAAGCGCACTGCCTCCTCCATTGAGAGAGTGGTGATTCTAATGGAGAGGCAGCTCCAGGAATGGAATCAGGGCTGCCTGGGGTTGTGCTCGGACCTGCAAGCCCTCACACAGGCACTGATCTCAACTGGCCAGTGTCTGTGTGGGAGATGGATGAGGCACCCATTATCCCAGCTAGGTGCCCGTCCATCAATGGTGAACAGGGAGGCCCAGAGCAACCTCACATTGGCGCACGAGTTGCCTGTCCTCTCTGCGGCTCCTCTCAGGGCACTCTGCACGATGGCAGCAGCTCCCCCGCCTCTCTACCAGTGACCGTGTCATCTGATGAAGCTGTGGCGACTGGTGAGATGCCAGCCGTGGTACTGGCTGCTCCCTCCCAGGCGGGGCCAACATAGGCTCCACTGGCCAGAGGACAATCGCCAAGGTCATCAAGGCCAACAGGACAGCAGTCAGCAGGCTGCCTCCAATACTGCTGCCAGTGACGGGCGGAGGGGGAGTTTGTAGGGGGGCAACAAGATGTAGCAGCCGCAAACTGACGTTTAAGGCACCATGAGCACAAAAGAGACTGGTCACAGGTGATCTTCTGTTGTGTAATGTTTTGTTTATGTTTACTGGTCTGGGAATGAAGATCAGAGGAGGTGATGTTAATTTGTTTGGATTGTCAAAATGAGATAAATTGTGTTTTTGTTGTAACAGCCTGAGTATGCTTCACCTTTTTTATTTTTTTGGTGCAGGGTACCCCAGTATGTAATGCTGGACGTGAGTGGCTGTAAACTTTATTGCACAGGCACTGAGTGGACTTTGTGTTCAAATGAAAGGGTCATTTCAGACACCCAGGATGGAGGACAAAGCCCAGGCATGAGGTGGAAGCAGATCTTTGGCAGCTTAGCTGAAGGAGCATTGGACCAAGGCGTTCCTGGTGTCCCTGCCTCTCTGGAAGATACAGAGGACTGCCTCCACACCCTCAGCATTCTCCTCACCGTACTCCTCTTCTGACTCACTACTGGCCTCATCCTCTGTGGCCTGTGGAGCTGCCTCAAGATCCTCTTCCTCCAGCGAGTCCCCCCTTCCCAGTGCCAGATTGTGAAGAGCGCAGTATGAAACCACCATCAGTGACACCCGCTCTGGGGGGTATTGTAGTGCACCCCCTGAATAGTCCAGGCATCAGAAGCGCATCTTGAGAAGACCTATGGTGCTCTCTATCACCGTCCTTGTGGAAGAATGACACCTATTATAATGTTTCTCTGTCTCTGTTCTTGGGTGGTGGAGAGGTGTCATAAGACACCTTTTCAACAGATAGCCCTTGTCAACCAGCAGCCATCCATCCAGGCGGGCTGGAGCACTGAAGAGCCTTGGCACCTTGGAGTGTCTCAGGATATAAGTGTCATAGGAGCTGCCTGGGTACCTTGCACAGACTTGCAGAATCTGCATCCTGTGGTCACACACTATCTGCACATTCATGGAGTGGAAGCCCTTCCTGTTGACGAAGGCACCCAGCTGACCCGCCGGTGCCTTGATGGTCACATGTGCAGTCGATGGCATCCTGGACGCAGGGGAAGCCAGCAATCACTGCAAAGCCTCTGGCTCACTCAGCCTGGCTGGCCTCATCCATACAGAAATGAATAAAAGTCAATACCCACTTGAACAGAGCTTCTGTCACCAGCTTGATGCAGCTGTGGACAGCTGATTGGGAGACTCCACACAGATCACCCACTGAGCCCTGGAAAGAGCCGGAGGTATAGAAGTTGAGGGCCACTGTGACCTTCAGAGCCACTGACATGGGGTGTCCACCGACAGTCAGAGCTGATCTCAGGCCCAATCATCTGACAAATGGAGGTCATAGTTTCCCTGGAGAGGTGGAGCCTCCTTCAGAATTACATCTCGGACATATTGAGGTAGCTGCATCGCCGCCTGTAAATCCCGGCAGCAGGATAGTGGCATCTTCTTTGGCCCCTTCCATCTTGGGCTTCCTGCTGTCCCTACGCCCCTTGTGCCTGCGCCTCTCCTCCCACAGGGACACCTGGCCTCCGCTCCCTTCTGCACCTCTCTCCTTCCTCAGTTGAGGTGCCACCAGCGGAGACGACAATCCCCATTACCAGGGTAAGGGAAAGCTGATACCGGGAAGGGTCACATGGTCAAAATCCTCAGGGGCTTTAGAGACACCAATGACCTCTGAAATGAAGCCTGAAAATGCTACGAATGAAGGTCAGAACAGAGATGAAGCTGCCAAGTTCAAATAAGCAGCCAGCAGCAAACTACCTCCCAAACTCCTCAATATTCACATTGACAATGCTGCTGACCCTTATTATCCCGACCGTGGATGAGGATTTGCAAAATGTGGGCTGCCTGTTTTGCCCGTGGGACGAGTGTAAAATCGGGATTGATTTGGGCTTTCAATGGCCTTAAGTGGCCTTTTAATTCATGGTGGATACGGCTCCGATACCCACACGTGCCCACCGACCTGGAGATTGTGCGCGTGTGGGACGATGTCAGGTCGCTCGGCCGATGTCTTCTCGCGCTATTTTACGCCCGATGGTCACATGTGCAGTCGACGGCCGATCAGGTCAGTCGCGAGCACCCGTCCGCGAGGTGTAACATTCTGCCCTATGATTTTAACATGCTGTCAAAAACTCAGTTACACCTCCATCAACAGGATAAAGTATTGTAAGGTGTTTTTTTTCCTGGCAGTCTAATTGTGTAAAAGGGCAGGTTTTTGTCAGTTCAATAATTTCCCATTGATTGTAATCTCGGGGGGGGTCTTCAACAGCTTACCCTGTGGGGAGGCTTAGACTCACAGACAGGAATCTCTGGATTTCCCTCTTTAACCATGGGTGTGTGCACTCCAGAAGCTGTTGTCAGTTTCAGAGGAGTAACAGCTGCAAATGCTGACAGCAAAATGCAAGCCAATGTGTTTCTGTACTATCCTAGGCCATGCCTTTAAATTGTCTGGAGTGGGTTTGAACGCACGACCCTCTCATTCAGAAGGGCCCAAGGCAGAAACCCTGTCTCAGTAGGAAGACTGGTGATTACTCGCAACTATGGTCCTTCTAAGGGGATAAGCAAACCAAGTGTCTGTGGGATCAGGATGGATCCAAAAGGTGACACACATTTCATTGTTCAAACTCGATTCCATTCATATTAGTGGAACCAGCGACAATTTTTACCAAACAGCCTTAGCTATTAACCAAGTGTTATTAAAAATACACACTATAGACACACATACAAGACTATGAGGAGATAAAGTAAGATATATTATACCAGATGTGGGATACAGTAATACTTCAAAAATGTCTGGTACTTAAAAAATTCTTGAAAACTTTAAGCACATCAACAATGTAAATTTGAAGAGGATATTGCTAAGTTGTAACTAGCCTCCCTCGATGTGAATGTTTGGATGGGCTAGTTCCACATGATCATTACCTTAAACATGTTGAGGAAATAGCTGCTGGTTGTTAGGGGCCTGAGTATGGGCAAATTCAAAACCAGTAGCAAGTGGGCCTTGGCCACAGTAAGTAGTTACTCTATATGTAACTATGAATAATCCCGTTGTCTTGGTAATAAGTAATAAATGGGCTTTATTTATTATATTGCAGAATGATCTTAAATTCATAGAATGATACACCATTGAACAAGGCCACTTAGCCCACTGTGCCTGTGCTACTATCCAATTAGTCCCACTCCCCCACTCATGGCCCTGTCAACTTTTCCTTTAAGTATTTATCCAATTATCTTTTGAACTCTTATTACTCAATCTGCTTCCACCTCCCTTTCAAGCAGTACAGCCCAGATCACAACTCTGGGTAAAAATATTTCTCCACATGTCCGCTCTGGTATTTTCACCAATCTGTTTCCTCTGGGTACCGACCTTCCTGCAAAACCCCTCAAATAAGTTTCAAATACTCACGTTATGATGGTTTGCTCACGTGGCTCTGGGGGAAGACCAACAGTCAGTTGCTTCTGATGTGACAGCAGGGATGTACAAGCCTACACATCAAATAGATAGCACAGTCAGGCAGCTCTAATCGATGGGAAAATGTGTCAATATTGAAAGCCCAGGAATTAGCCCAATTCAAAATAATTTTCGGCACTTACAAGACAATCCTTATAAGGCCATAAATAGGAGGAGTAGGTCATTCAGCCCATCGAGCCTTTCTTCCATTCAGCACGATCATGGGGCTGATCTGATTGCGGCCTTAACTCCACTTTCCTGCCTGTCCCCCCAATAATCCTTGACTCCCTTGCAATTAAAAATCTGTCTAACTCTGTCTTGAATATATTTAATGACCCAGCCTCCGCTGCTCTCTGGGGAAGAAAATTCTACGGACCAACAACCATCTGGGAAAAAAGATTCCTCCTCATCTCTGTCCTAATTGGAAGACCACTTAAATTTAAACTGTGACCCCCTAGTTCTAGATTCCCCCCATGAGGGGAAACATCCTCTTAGCATCCAATCCGTCAAACCCCCTCAAAATCTTATGTTTCAAGAAGATCACCTTTCATTCTTCTAAACTCCAATGAGTATAAACTACTCAGCTATTAACTCAGTTATTCTTACTTAACAATATCTCACAAATCATATTGTTCAATGGAGAGTGCATGATCTATGACAGGCGCTTCATTCTACCTGTTTGGACAGCTCTCAGCCCTGAGAGATTTAAATATGTCACGTTAACCACTCTAACACCCCAGCTCAAAGATCAGTGTTCTACACTGTGACTCACAGCAGCATGCTCAGGTTGGTTCGCACATACCTCAGCAAGAATCTCAATCCTTTTTCTCAGCATGCCTGAAATGTAGCGGATTAATCCCCAGTCGCGGTTCTGGCCAGCCTTACTGTACAATTCGGTCATCAGGCTTTGAACTGTTGCACAATTCTGCCCCCCAACATTCGTGTTCCAGTCAGGGCCCCTGGGTCAGAAAGAGATGGAGGAGGAAGCATCCTTTAGTGCAAACCATAAACACTCACTCCAACACCAAGCTCTTTTCATAGGTTTGATAACAAAACACCACTGCAACATTAGTGTTCCCTTCTGTTGCTAAGCCTAAAACCAAACAGGGCATGGCAAAGGTACAGCAGGAATTTTGGCTCGGGGGCAGGAGGACGCTGTCATAGAGGATCTATGACAATATAGCTATCAATGGTGAGGGGAGGGGGGCAGCCAGCGTAAGAGAAGCCTGAGGCTTCCACTTGAGGCCCAGAGTGAGCATTGTTGTAGATTCAGGCACTGACAGCAATGTCATCGACAGAGCACTGTGGGAAGAACTGAAGACAAAGAGAATCAAGTGGACATCTTGAAAATGTGTCAAAAAGCTCTATCCTTACACAACAAAAACCCCACTTCAAACTTTCGGATGCTTCACTGCAGGTGTGAGAGCTGGGGATCGGAAAGCAGAGGCAGAATCTGTCGTGATTGAGGAGGATAGTGAGCCTCTCCTGAGCAGAGAAAGTCTTGGGGCTGCTACACATCGGATTGAAAGTGAATTCGGTGACATCCTATGCAAAGTTTAGAGAGGAGCTTGGACCACTGTTTGAGGAATTGGGAAGTTACACAACTGCCAAGTGAGATTAACCATTGAGAAGAGTGGGAAGCCTGTCACTCAGCCTGAATGCAGAACACCTTTTGGTCTGAGAGGGAAGATTGAGGCAAAGATCAAGGAACTGATTGACCAAGACATCCTGGAGCCAGGTGAAGGACCAGCATCGTTGGTGAGCCCTGTTGTGGTCGTGCCAAAGCCAAATGGAGACATCAGACTCGGTATTGATATGTGACTGGTGAATGAAGCGATAGTGAGCGAATGTCACCCAATTCCCACTGGGGACAAAGTCTTTCAAGAGGTGTCAACAAATAAGATATTTTCCAATTTAGACTTAAAGTGGGGATACCACCAGCTGGAGCTTCATCCTGATTGAAGGACAGTGACAACTTTCACCACTCACTGTGGATTTTACTGATATGAGAGATTACTGTTTGGCATTAATGCTGCACCAGAGATTTACCAACACCAAATCCATTAGGTGATACAAGGATCTCAGGAACTGTAATATCTCAGATGACATTTGTCATGGAGCCAATAGAGAGGAGGATCACTAGAGGCTGAGATTAGTATTGGTTAGATTGCAGCCAGCAGGACCTGCCATAAATGCAGACAAGTGCTTGCTGCATGTGACAGAGCTAACGTTCATAGGGCATAAATTCACGAATGGCAGAGCATCCAGCCAAAGACAAGACTGAAGCAACAGCTGATGCACCTGGACCACAATATGCCAGCAAAGTGAGAGGTATTCTGGGATTTGTGAGCGAACGTGTGAGGTAAATCCCAAACTTCACTACCCCGGCTGATTCATTCAGCAAGTTGACCAGAAAGAATGAACGGTTCAGATTTGACGAAGAACAGAAAGCTGCCTTCAGGGTTTTGAAAGACAGCTTGACAGCCTTTACTATGAGTATATTGTAATGAAGCCTACGACAGCAGAGAAATTGGTGTCTGCAATGAGTGAAAGATTTGCAAAGCACAGTCTATCAGTCACTCTGTATTCAGGCAATAGGCCACACTTCACCTCACAGACCAGTGCAGGTTAGATGTAAGTCACAGGCAGACACCATCACAGAGTGACTTCGAAATGGCCACAGGCAAATGGGGAAGTGGAACGGCTAAACCAATCCTTAGACAAACGGATGAGGATTGCTCAGGCTGAGGGCAAAGATTGGAAAGAGGCGTTGCTGTCATACGTGGCCATGTACAAGGCAATCCCACACACTACAACAGGAAAGAGCCCCACCGAGCTGCTGTTTGATGAAAGATACCTACCAAGGTGCCTGAGCAGAGGCATATCAGTGTTGGTCAGGAGGTTCGAGATCATGATGTTGAGAAAAAGGGTGCTGCAAAGTTTTATACAGGCCGCAGGCGGGAAGACAGACAGTCTGATGTGAGGCCAGGTGATGAAGCACTGCTTGGGAGGGTGAGTCCAAGTAAAATGGATACACCATTTTACCCCAAACCACACACTGCCATCACCAAGAGGGGAAATAGTGTGGCTGTGCAGTTACTAGGAGTACTGCGTGACAGAAATTCTTCATGTGTCTAAAAATATCAGTGTGACAATGACACAGCAGCAGATGGGCCAGATGTAAGGGTTGAGGTGAGGCTGACATCCAGCAATCCAGAAGTTTAAGCCAGTGATGCTCATGGAAGGCAGACAGCTTGCTATCCAGAGGGAGAAACGTCTGTTCCAGAGGGGATGATTACACTTCCTAATCCTGACTCGATGACCAGAGTTCCTGAGACAGACGACAGACCACAGAACAAAGCGATATGAAGATTTTGTGTGTTTTAGTGACAGAACGTGAAATTGGAAATAGCAGCTCCAAAAAAGGAAAAATTGAATAGAGGACTGAAACTATATTGGACTATGATACACTGAATTTAAAAATAATGATTTGTTAAATAAACACAGAAAATGCTGGAAAAACTCAGCAGGTCTGACAGCAACTGTGGAGAGACAGAGTTAACATCTGTGAGAGTCTGTGGAGAGACAGACAGAGTTAACTCCTTTCGAGTCCAAATGACTTCTTCAGAGTTAATGATTTGTTAAATTTTTTGCTAAAGTTATTACAGTATGTTGAGTAAGGGATGGAGCAAGTGACATACACCAAGCAGAAAAATCATGGACATGTTTTTGGTCTAATAAAGGAGGGATGTCATGATAATAGTTGATTGTGTGTGTCGACTTGAGTGTTAGATACAATATAGAACTCAAATAACATACAGTAAGGTGCTACTGGAGGTTGAAGGTCAGATAGCACATGTTCAGGAGTTAGCCAGCACAGAAGATTAAATGATATTGTTCTTACAGTTAAATCTGTGACTTTGAGTGTTGTTCTTTCACCCGAGATGTGATTGTTAGAGGCCAGCGAGACAGATTTCTGTGTGGGCCTCTGGAAGGCAGGGAGGGCTCCCTCCTTAATGGCCCAGCTGTGCTTATCAGAGGGGCATCCCCAAGATTTTACTCACTCCCAGGTTGCCCTCCCACCATGGTCTCTAAAACTCCAGTTCCCTTAGGCACCCCCCGCCACCCCCCAACCCCCCGCCCCACCCCCCACCTCCCCTCACCCTGGCCTTCCAGCTTGGCAGCCGGTGAGAACCCCAACCTTGCCTATATGGCCCACTGGGTCTCTGGTTTAAGAATCCTGTAACGTTAGTATGCTACCATTACCCTGCTCCTCACTGACAGTCAGGGCTAGAGGCATCTGCCACCTGCTTGCAGCAATTCAGTTTTGGGTTGCGGACACACACAGGAGTAGTCCTGTCATCACAGACTGACTGGCACAATGCTATTTTCCATTACTGCACAACAACATGTGAGCCTTGGCAGCAGTTTCAGTTTCAGACATGACATCACTGGGAAATAGCTGCACTAATCCCAAGCAGCATGTGAATGGGCGAGGTGATGATAGATAGCTTTAAGGATAGGCCAATGTAAATCAGTGCTGAGGACAGTGCAAACAGGGTTAGAAATCCAAACAAATCCCAGCTCATTTTGACACAAACCGCAGGATTTGCTTAGCTCAGCTGATATGTGGATCCAATTTGTTCTGTAAATAAACCAGTTGATTTTATTTTTAATTTTCCTTCAATTTCAAGCAGACAATGGAAGGTTTTTCCGCTATGTGCACATATGTAGCAAAAGTATAAAAAATATTTTTATACCAACTATAAATAACATCCAGTAGACTTGCTTCAATTGGATTTTCACTTTTCATGAGCTTAAGTAGAATTGGACCAGAAGTACACATGGAAGCTGGGTTCATGTATTTAAATGTTACGCACCTAGGCTAATTATAAGTCATTTGAAAGTTTTACGAAATGATTGCTAGTGTCTGGCCTGTGCAGCAATGAGATCAAAAATAATCCCGAAGCATTTCCTGACCAGGACTAGTAGATTCATATCAGTGCAGTTATTCCTGATACAGATGGAGCAAGTGTTAGCTGAGAGATGAGCCATACTCAATGAATCCCTTTCACCTCCGAGACTGAAGGTTATGAGATTAAACCCAACTCCGGAGAATGGAGCAGGCACTTATCTAGAACCCATCATAATATGATCGAGTTCAACATAGTTGTAATTGTTACAGAGAGAGGCAAGCTAAAGTCCATTATTTTTCTCACCATCTGTCCGTAATCAGAGGTGTTTTAATTTTTGAAACTTGTTGTGGTGTGTTTGCCAAAATCCTTTGTTTGTGAAGTCAACTTTTAAAGTGACTCGTAGCAAACTCTCTTTAGGGTTAAATCAGAAGTACTATTTATTCATACATTTAAACTCAGGGGATGGTCGTCACACTTATGTACAAACATACAAGCATACAAGAAGGAGATAAGAAAGAAGAGTTTTACAACTAGATATAACTTAAGACAAAAACAAAAGGTACAGATATTAATTCACATGAATGTTAGAGTCCACTGAGGATTCCTTCATGTAGAAGTTAAAGTTTGGGTGGGCTCAGCTAGCTAAAAGCAGGAGTTGCTGAATTCCTTTAAAGTTGGTGGTGACACAGTGAGGTGAGGTTGTTATAAAGAGACTTGTTCTGCTCTACAGGCAATGGCAGGAATCTTCCAGAGAACCGGGCTTCGAGGAGATTTAGACGTGAGGCAGGCTTTGTTGTCAGCCTTGGTTTTGTCAGGCTTGATGTTAACAGCAGATTGCCCGGGGAGTCCAGGTATGCAACATTCAAAAAGTATCGAGGTAGCAATCAGTTTCTGTGTTTTTAGTCAAAATCCACTGTTCATCTTAGGAGACAGATGGTGGTTATTAGCGCCTTTGCAGGTATAATGAGTTCTGATGGCTCTCTCTTTGTAAAAAGCCCAGGCTAGGGAGATAGACAGACGGCTGCTCCCTTGTTGCACTGATTGTAATGGGTCTACACAATGATAGGTGTGAGTTTCCACAAGAATGAGGGTTGGGCTTTGTCCTATAATTACTGTTAGAAGTTTCCAGAACTGTAGCCAACTTGCAAATCACATGACCTGTAGCAACCATGTTTTTTTTTGGTCCAGCAAAGTCCATTTTTAAATAAGCACAAAGCAAAGTTTTATTTAAATAGCTTATGATTTATTTATGCCTTTTGGACCTAGTGTTCAATGGCTCAGTTGCTCTATGTTTGATTATATGAATCTGCTAACTGATCTATGCTCACTGAGCTTGATTAATGGGTGTTGACTCAGAGCAAAGGAGACAGACTCCACAGAAGCTGGAAGACATTGTAAGCTTTGTATAAAACTCTGAATGAATTTCCTGCATACTTAGAAACTAGTCTCATCTCTGCATTACTTTGAGGCAAATCAATTAAATAAAATATACTGTGTATAGTCTTATATTGTTTCAATTTGCCTCACATAAACATACAATGAAAATGTTTGAAATGGAGAAACATGAAACAGCTACTAAGATTCCAGGTTTAGATAAGCCTAAGTTCATGTGGGATGAGAAAGACTGTCCACAGTAAACTGGGCCAATCAGTAAATGGGCAACATGATGGAATTTGGTAGAAGGTATTCAACAAAAGAGTTTAATCTGATACGGAGGCAGTTTATATCCTTAAGGGGCAAGGTCTCCTCTTTCCAAAACAAGACAGCCACGGTCAACTGAAGATGGAAGAGGCAACATGAAACTAAGAGAAAAACCATTCAGAAATGTAAAATGATACACGGATCCTGCTGAATGGGAAAGATGGAGATGGAAAGAGCAGCAAACCATGGCTAAACAGGCAGTAAGAGCTATAAAAAAAAGTACGAATAGAAACTTGCGAGTGATCTCAAAATCAGCACAAACATTTTTTACAATTATATTGGGAAAAAGAGTGGTCAGCAGTGATGTGGGCTGCTTGCAAATTGTTAATGGTGATACTGTCCATGAAAATAAGCTGAACAATTAGTAATGATTTTTACTGTTCCTATGATCAATCACTACATTAGATACATTCTCAGCTTATCATACACTATCCAATTATGACGTCTGAGTTGGACGAGAATGTCTAAACTTACTTGATAAAAGGTTCCTGACTCCACAACAGGCTTCACAAGGCTCATGAGCTGCCTGACTTGATGTGTTTCACACAGGCTTCAGGAGATCAGCTTCCCCACCAAATTCAGGGAAATTCAAACTTAAGGCAGGCATTTAAAAGGCCAAATCTGACATCACTTTGAGCATACAGCAATTCACAACTGGCCACTGACCCCACGCCAGACAAAATGGCAGCAGGCGAGAATCGCCTGGGAGATTTAAATTTACGGCCTCATCTTCATTTTCAGCTGCCTGGCACGAGTTTTCCCAGCATCAGGAGGGCTAAATCTGGCCCATGATCTCCCTATGTGGCTCAGTGTCACATTGGTTTGATAACTCTCCTCCTAAGAACCCTGGGATGTTTGAATAGTTCTTTAACTGAGAGGCAGTAAAGGAAGACCTTGCCTCAGTTCACCATTGGTTATTAAGACTTCAAGATCCCCATGGCAGTTTAATATTAAAATAAAAATAAAATGTATAAAAATCAATCAGTTTTACAGGTTGAAACATTTCAGAATTTTACTTACTTAATGACATACAGGATGTATAATATGTTCGCCTGGTCCTGGAGTGTGGGGCATTCTTTCAGCTGCTCAACCAATGATGCAATGTCAACCTCTCCATGAGCATCCTTGGGTAAGCTGAGATCCACGCGATGATCCAATTTCTTCAAAAAAGAAATATGATTACTTTCTTGCGTAATTCTTTTGAATTTTACTAAATTCATTCAATTCCTTGAACCTTCTGACTGAATCAAAAAACTTAGCATACTAACAACCTTAACGTCTGGATGCACTTCCTTGTCTGCACAACTCTGCTTCCTGGTGTCATGCTTTTGTCACTTGATGTGTCAATTTTCTTACCATGAAATATTTTAATGTCTACAGTTAGAATGGGCTTTTCCTATGTAAATGTGTAACACTGCAATTACTTCCATCCATGGGACCACTCACCACCCACGCACGCCAGGCATCCTTCTCATCTGGTCTGGCAGGCATCCTGCTTACACTTTCTCCATCTCTATTCATGCAGGACAAGCTGACACTCAACAAGAGGGAGGGGTCACAGACCATTGGAGGAATGCCTGAAATCAAGGTCCTCACAGACTTTGAAAACAGAGCCATCCAGCTGGCCGGTGAGGATCTGGGCCAGTCCTGAGCTGATGGTGGGGTCAGTGCTGCTCTACCAAGTGAGGGTCCAGCAGTGCAACATCAATCGGACAACCATGCTGTGAGTGATGTGTCCTCTTTCACAGCCACTGCCATGCACTAATTATCTCCCCTTGCTTTCACAGGCACATCTGGGGAACAGCTGAGGGCATCCACGAGCCAGGCCCTCGACTCAAGCCCCAAAGGCACCTCTGAAGAGGAACCTGCAGGCAATTCCCTGAAGTCCCGTCACAGTGCTCACCCACACCCTCCACCAGCACAGAGACACACACCTCGGTGGGACCTTGTTCTAGAATAGCCTCGGGATCACAATCGGGTGAGCACATCGCACTGTCTGATCCGCAGCAGGCGGAGGCAGGGACTTCCCAGGTCCCCGGCACTCGGAGGACTGCTGGAGGCCAGAACGCTGCTGAGTCTGAGTCAGATGATGAGCCTCTGGACTCGGTCATGTCACAGTTGCTGGAGCTGCAAAGGCAAGCTCGGGAACATCAGGAAGGGATGTCCACTGCACTCCTCAGATTGCAAGGCACGATGGAGGAGTCCGTCCGTTTTCAGATTGAGGTTATAGTGCTGGCATGCCAACGCACCGAGGTCAACACTGATAGGATGGCGGTCGCCATGGAGACCTTGGTCCAGGACAACAGTTCTGCATTGCTGCGCAGGCTCAACTCCATCACTGACACCATAATTGGCCATCAACTGACCCATAGGGAGAAGGATCAGCAGGTGCACACCCTAGGGCCATCCATCCAGGTGACTCCGGGAGAGTCAGTCTGAATCTCCTCTTCCTGTGACTCTAGCAACTCCAGCTCCACAGGCTGAGGAGGGTGCCACTGCCACACAGCAGGATCCCGAAAGCAGGCCAGGGCCCTCCAGGTCTCAGCCCTCCAGAGGACACCCGCCAAAATCATCACAGACAGGGCACAGCAGTCAGCAGGCTGCCTCCATCTTGACTGTGGATGTCTGGGGAGCACCAAGACATAGCAGCAGGGTTAGGAAGGTTAAGATGATATGGTTGCACAGCCTGGGCACGGGTGTTAATCACTTGTACATAATGTTCACTATTGTCAATAAACTCCCAATAATGTCTCCCTGCCTATGGCTCCTTGTTCTGATGAGCAGTGTTCGTGTCACTCGGATGTGAAACCTTTCTGCACAAGATAAAGGCAGATGTCTCAGTCCAGGGACTGTTCCCTGTGCTCTGTGCAGCGTTCAGACCACAGTGATGGTCCAGCCTCACACTCCCTGGACACATTACTGATGTCTGCACCTCGATGGTGCTGGTCATTGCTGCCAGAATGTAGTGGACAGACATCACAGAGTTCCATCATTCTCTCTGCATGCTCTCAGCACCTTTAATGTGGGGCTGGCCTCCATCTGATCAGCATCTGTGACCAGTGACGTGGTGCTCCTGAAGGGCCCAGGTGCTGAAGGCGGACAAAGGATCAGATGCTTCTAAAGTTTCATGGCTGCGTCTCTATGATATGATCCTCAGCACAGAGCACAAGCGAGCTGTCCTCGGCCAGACAGGAGTCATATTCTCAGAAGCTGTGTGAAGATCTATGGAGTGTCCTCACTGCATGTCTTCATCATCCTGCACAAATCTTGCGCTATGAGGACCTCTCAAGTGTGCTGCCTCATCTGGTCAGTGCGAGGACCTCATCGCCGGCATGCTCGCCCTTGAGGAGCTCATCACCCTCACCCCCTTCAACATCCTCCTCATTGCACTTTACGTGCAGCTCCTCCATCTCCTCCTCAGCCAGCTCGTCACCCCGTTGCAGCGCCATGTTGTGGAGCGTGCAGTAAGTGACGATAATGCACGACACCCTTGGTGGACTGTATTGCAGTCTACAACGGACCTGTCGTGGCACTGGAGCCTCATTTTCAAAATGCCTATCGTTTGCTTCACCAAGTTGCGAGCTGCAGCATGAGCCTCATTATACCGTCGCTCTGCTGCAGTCTGAGGCCTCCACACGGGTGTCATCAGCCACTACCTCTGTGGGTAGCCCTTGTCCCCGAGGAGCCAACTCTGCAGGTTCTGTGGACCCTGGAAGATGTCAGGAATCTGTGATCGTTTAAGGATGTGGGAATCGTGCGCAGACCTGCAGGATGTGTTTGTGGTGGTCGCTCAGCAGCTGAACATTCAGCGAGTGGAAGCCCTTGTGGTTAACGTAGTTGACTCCTTGTTGCCACGGAGATCTGAGCGCCATGTGAGTGCAGTCAATGGCACCCTGCACCTGTGGAAAACCTGAGATCTGCGCAAATCCCAGTGCTCTTGCTTCCTGACTTTCCTGATCCCAGACTAAATGCACAAAGTTCTGTTCCTTCGTGAAGATGGCAACTGTGACCACCTGGATCCACGTGTATATGGAGGCTTGCGAGGTCCCGGACAGATCACCGGTGGAGCCCGGCAAAGAGCCACTGGCATAAAAATTGAACGCCGAGGTCACTTTCACAGCCACTGGCAGTGGATGCCCTCCATGTCCCTGTGGCACCAAATCCTGCAGCAGGTGGCATATGTGACTGACCAGTTCCCTAGACATGCGCAGACTTCAGTGACACTGGTTCTTGGTCATCTTTAGGAATGACCGCGCCGCCTATAGTCCCTGGGTCTAGCGAGGCATTTATGAGCAACGGCTCGCTGTGGATCTCCAGCTGCGTGTGCAGCAGGTCCTGCCGCACCTTCACCTCGAGGGAAGTGCTCCTCCCTTTGCTGAGCCAGGAGCCTCTGATGCTCTCTTCATCTTCTCTGCTCCCTGTAAGCCATAAGGCATCCCCCTAAATCACCAAGCTCCTTGATCCTGATGTTCTCCTGCAGGATGAAAGAGAGAGACGGATGGGTCAGCATAGGTGTAATAAGAACACCTTGCTTAAGGCTGAAGGTCCCTTCATGCATGCTGGAGAGTGCTGGCCACCACTTGGACGGTCAGTGTGTAGTGCGCTTCATGGCTGTCCAAACCCCACCCACCTCCGCCCCACTCCACCTGACCGATTGGCAGCAGCTTTGGCCACTGGACTGTACGCTGTGCTCTCAGCTCAGGCACAGGCATTCTCCTAACTCGCACTGCAAGACAGCATTGTTAGCTTGAACCATAATAGACAAAAACAGAATTACCTGGAAAAACTCAGCAGGACCCTTTGAAGGGTCATGAGGACTCGAAACGTCAACTCTTTTCTTCTCCGCCGATGCTGCCAGACCTGCTGAGTTTTTCCAGGTAATTCTGTTTTTGTTTTGGATTTCCAGCATCTGCAGTTTTTTGTTTTTATTTTTGTTTTTATCTCTTGAACCATAATAGATACTGGATAAAGACATTGCAAGGGGCTGTGAGTGCCTCCAGCAGTGACTGCTCCATGCCACCTTTCACAAGGGGATTGTACAGCTTACCCAGTCACCAATTACTCTGCTGTCCTCTAAAACACACGTTAATTTACAATCTGTGCCTGAGGGGTGAAACTTTCATGCTTTTGTGATGCTTGAATGGGCAGAAAAGCTTCAGAGGCCCAACTCCAAGCATCTCAATGGAGCTGCTGAACGGTCTCAGCTGGGAAACAATGCTCACTTTAGACAAGCTTTTCCAAACACATGGCTGCTTCCCTCACCTCCCCCCCCAACCTCCCGGCATGTGCTTGAGTATTTCCTTCAGTCTGTCTGTGCTGCTTTCGGCCCCTCCACCCCTGGTCTGATCCGGATTGCAGCCCTTGTCCTGGTATGACACTGAAAACCAGCTGGGACAAAGCGACTTGCCTGTGGCCCCCGGTGAATGTGGTGCCTCTTCCTTGATGTCCTACGGGCGATACCCATTAGCGTGGCGCCAGGTTGTGTGTATTCACCTCCGAGTTCCCCTCAAAGTTCAGGTCACCAGGTTAAAGGTAGTCGTGAAGCACACCGTTCTGAAGTCACGCTGATGTGGGTAGTAACTTTGATGTGGGGGGATGATTCCGGTGAGCAGGATTTATGATTAGATGCAGATATATTAAAATGACCTTCCTGACGTGCGGTGGTGGGAAACAGCCACTGGTGGGTGGAGCAGACAATCACAAACTGGTTTCACGATGGCATGAAACTTTTTTTGGCCTTTTCGCCATATTGTCTGCTCATGCTCACCCTGACGCCTGCAACCAATGGGATTGGGTGATTTTGCCCTGAGACTGAGCCCCCATGTTTTAGATTCCCCGACCAGTGGAAACAATCTCTCAGCTTCCATCCTGTCAACCCCTTCAGAATCTTGTAGGTTTCAATGAGATCACCTCTCATTCTAAACTCCAGAGAATATACAACCAATTTACTCAGCCTCTCATCCTTCATCTCAAGGACCAATTTAGTGAACCTTCACTGTCCCACCTCCAATGCAAGTATATCCTTTCTTAAATGTGGAGACCAAAACTGCACACAGTATCCCTTCTCCTATTCAAAGCAACTCCACTTTCCCTCCCCCTCCCTGCTCTCTAGTGTCACTGTATCTTTTCCTTCAATCACCTGTACCTGGTGCTAGCTCTCTGAAACAGTAGTCTTGTCACGCCCACATTCTCATTAGTTTGTCCATAAGTTCCTCATTCTCAAGCTCTTGTCCTACTTCCTTTGAAAATCCTCAATGGAATCTGCTTCCATCATCTTTTCAGGTTGAGTTTTTCAGAACCCAAAACTCGAATGAAGAAAGTTCTCATCCCCCCCACTCAAATCTTTTGCCAATGATTTTCAATTTATGATCTTGAGTTACTGATGCACACGTTGGAGGGAGCAATCTCTCTCTCTCTCTCTCTCTCTCTCTCTGAAAACAAAAACAAAAAATGCTGGAAAAACTCAGCAGGTCTGACAGCATCTGTGGAGAGATAGACAGAGTTAACGTTTCGAGTCCGTATGACTCTTCGTCAGAACAAAAGGGAAGTAAATATGGTGAAATATATGAAGCTGGATAGAAGGTCACTGATAGGTGGAGGCAAAGGGGAGATTGCAGAAGATGTCATAAACAAAAGGTCGAAGGGGTGTTGATGGTGGTGATACTGGCTAAAGGAGGTGCTAATGGTGACATTAAGAGTGGAAAGCAGGATGAGCAAGTGACAAAACCAAAACAGAATTACCTGGAAAAACTCAGCAGGTCTGGCAGCATCGGCGGAGAAGAAAAGAGTTGACGTTTCGAGTCCTCATGACCCTTCGACCGAACTCAAGTTCTGTCGAAGGGTCATGAGGACTCGAAACGTCAACTCTTTTCTTCTCCGCCGATGCTGCCAGACCTGCTGAGTTTTTCCAGGTAATTCTGTTTTTGTTTTGGATTTCCAGCATCCGCAGTTTTTTTGTTTTTATCTCTGAGCAAGTGACAGATGGCCTGAGTGGGGGTGGGGTGGGGGGAGGGGACGATGTGGGCGAAAAGATCAAATAGGCTAAAAGGTGGGGATAAAACAATGAATGGAAACAAATTAAAAAAATAATAGAAATAGATGGGAAAAAATACATATATAAAAATTAAAAAAATAAATATTGAAAAAAGGGGATCAAAAAGGGGTGAAGATGGAATAGAGAGTTCATGATCTGAAGTTGTTGAACTCAATATTCAGTCCGGAAGGCTGTAAAGTGCCTGGTTGGAAGATGAGGTGCTGTTCCTCCAGTTTGCGTTGAGCTTCACCGGAACAATGCAGCAAGCCAAGGATGGACATGTGGGCTTGAGAGCAGGGTGGAGTGTTGAAATGGCAAGAGACAGGAAGGAAGGTCTGGGTCATGCTTGCGGACAGACTGAAGGTGTTCCGCAAAACGGTCACCGAGTCTGTGTTTGATCTCTCCGATGTAGAGGAAACCGCATTGGGAGCAACGAATGCAGTGGACTAAATTGACGGAAGTGCAAGTGAAATGCTGCTTCGCTTGAAAGGAGTGTTTGGGCCCTTGGATGGTGAGGAGAGGGGAAGTAAAGGGGCAGGTGTTGCACCTTCTGCGATTGCATGGGAAGGTGCCATGGGAGGGGATTGAGGTGTAGGGGGTGATGGAGGAGTGGACCAGGGTGACACGAAGGGAACGATCCCTGCGGAATGACGACAGGTGGGGGGTGAAGGGAAGATGTGTTTGTTGGTGACATCATGCTGGAGTTGGCGGAAATGGTGGAGGATGATCCTTTGAATGCGGAGGCTGGTGGGGTAAAAAGTAAGGACAAGGGGGACCCTATCATGGTTCTGGGAGGGAGAGGAAGGTGTGAGGGCAGAGGTGCGAGAGATGGGTCTGACATGGTCGAGGGCCCTGTCAACCACTGTGGGTGGGAAACCTCGGTTAAGGAAGAAGGAAGACATGTCAGAAGCATTGTTTTGGAAAGTGGCATCATCAGAACAGATGCGATGGAGGCGAAGGAACTGAGAGAATGGGATGGAGTCCTTACAGGAAGCGGGGTGTGAGCAGCTGCAGTCGAGGTAGTTGTGGGAGTTGGTGGGCTTGTAACGAATATTGGTGGATAGACTACCACCAGAAATTGAGACAGAGAGGTCAAGGAGGGGAAAGGAAGTGTCGGAGATGGACATACCAGCCGCAACCCTTTTCTTTCGGGGACGTCCAGGTGAAGCTGCATGTTGCCTTCCTTCCTGAAAATCCCACATCATCCACATTCATCTCTCCGACCTCCTCCTCCTTCCCACCCCCAGAGTCTATGTCTGCCTCCAGGTCCCCACCAAACAACCTTACTGTCCCTTCTGCTGATACCCTCGAACCCTCACCTTCCTACCATACCGCCTCACTCTGCCCTCGGTCATTCTCACCATCCCCTCGGCCATGCCCACCCTCAGTTTGCCCCTGCGGAGGCAGTCATAGACCCATCAGACCCCTCCCTTGCATGTTCACCTGGACATCCCGCCCTCCTTCCCCACTAGAGCCCCTTCCTCCATGGAATCTCTTTCCCCCCGGAATCCCACACACCCTCCGGAACCCCTTCAACCACCCTCCAGACCCCTTCCGCCCAGAACACCTTACCCCCCTCCAGAACCCTTCCCCCAGAACTCCTTCCCCTGGAACTCCTCCCCCTCTCCCCCACCCCGAACTCCTTCATCCCAGATCCCCTTACCCCTTCTGGACCCCTTCCCCCAGAACCCCTTCCCTCCCGGAACCCGTTCCCCACTCCTGACCCTTTCACCCCCGGAACCCCTTGCTCCTGTTTTGTCCTCCTACCCTGCCTCGATGCCCTCCGCCTCGGCCTTTCCTGACTCCCTCAGACACCCACTACCCTTCGACCTTACCTTCCCCCAGGGTTAATCTGCACACTTAGGGGTCGCACCCTTGGGCCACCAAACTGCCATGTCAGTGGAGGCAGCTGATGATTTAAATGGCCAGCTGCCTCTGTGAACCACACACGCGTAAAACATGCCCCCACCTCCCAATTCCGCCCCTGGGAAAATGGGAAGTACTTAGGGTTTCCAGGCAGTCCTGCCATGAGGGATAACCCCTCCATCATGGTGAAAGTCAGGGTCACGAACTGAATGGCCTCTTTCTGTGCAGTATGATTCTGCGGTTTCCCAGGCAACAGTAAATATTAGATTGTGTGCTTCAGAATCTGGACCACCCAAAGAGAAAGCCTTCCAATGTGTACTAATGATTTCTTTAACCCGATCTGGCCCAATTATTTTCTATTTCTTTTAAATGTCAACCCAATGAGATAGATAAAACAAAGTCTCTTGAACACCAACCTTCTGTGGCTGTGACTTTGGTACTTCCAGTAGGTTCAGAGGTTTCTGCTGAGTAATTGGAACTTTAATGGGCAAGTACATGGAGACATCTGTGTGAAAAATCAAAGTAGATGTACAGAAAATGGGATTAGGCAACACTTTCACCAGCTGCAGACAATATTTGTGTTTACACATATCTGGTACCTATTTCTCAGTAAAATAAGAGCAAAATACTATGGATGCTGGAAATCTGAAATATCGAAGATCTTTTCCAAAGAAGGGTCCTATTGGACTCGAAACGTTAACTCTGTTTCTCTCTCCACAGATGCTGTCAGACCTGCTGAGGTTTTCCAGCATTTTCTGTTTTTATTATCTATTTCTCAGCTGGCACAAAGTCATTCAGGGTTTCCTTTAGATTTGGGTACATTGGCAATTAATTCATTTACAGTAAAATGGAATCATACTCATCCCTGGACAAAGTCAAGTAATTCAGAACTTTAGAAGTGTGTGTCTGTGAGAAAGAAAGAGAGAGAGACATAGAGAGACAGAGAGAGCAAAAGTATGTATATGTGTGTATATCTGTGCATGCGTAGCTCAGCTTCAATGACTTCAAAGGCTTTAATACAATCAGCTCTAGAGGCTTTGTTGACACAGTTGTGCAATGGGATCTCATTGGTTGAGCTCCAAACCCTCTAATGGCTTGAACTCAGCAGGCGTTGTTCATTAATTTGTGCACTGAAATCTCCTTATGAATGCTTGGCTAAGATCTAAATGCACTAATAGAGTCATAGAGGTATACAGCACAGAAACAGGTCCTTCAGTCCATCTAGTCGATGCCAGCCACCAAGCACCTATTTATCCTAATTCCATTTTCCAGAACTTGGCCTGTAGCCCTGTATACTATAGCATTTCTAGTGCTCATCTAAATACTTCTTAAATGCTACGTGTGTGCATGTGTGTGCAGGCATGAGTTTGTACCTGTGTGTTTGTACATCTGTGTACATGTATGTGTATGTGTTTGTGTACGAGCACGTGTGTGTGTGTGTATCTGTGTGAGTGTTTATCTGTGCGTGAGAGTATGTATCTGTGTGTGAGAGTGTGTATCTAAATGAGAGTGAGTGCGTATGTCTGCGTATGTGGGGTGTGTGTGTGTATGTGTCTGTGTATGTGTATATCTGTGTGTGTGTTTATCTGCGTGTGAGAGTGAGGATCTATGTGAGAGTGTGTGTGTATATCTCTGTGTGTTTATCTGCATGTGAGAGTGTGTATCTATGTGAGTGTGTGTGCATATGTCTGTGTGTGTGAGATGTGTGTGTATATCTATGTGTGACAGTGTGTGTGTGTGTGTGTGTGTGTGTCTGTGTGTGTGTGTGTGAGTGTGAGTGTGAGTGTGAGAGGGAGCTGGATTTTCCTATCGTGACGTGGGGCTGACCTGCATCGGGCAGGTTTTAAAAGTGGGGGACACGACCCACTTCCAGAATTCCCATCCCCATTCCCATTGTCGGGAATTTTGAATGGTGGAGGATAAGAGGGGGGTTTGTGAGCCTGCTTGCAGCTATCTTGAAGTTGTCAGCTCCACTGAGGAGGTGGGTATTTCAGAACCCCTGCAATCTTCATGGAGTCGGGCTGGGGTGATGTGGTTCACAACAGCTCAGAGTTGTTGTGAACCACGGGGAAATCCTGGTTTGGAGTTGAGAGGTAGGTTCCAAAGGTGTTGCCAACTTCACATGTCATAAAGACATGCTGTATGTTGTTATATGTGTTTCTAATACAATGATTGATGATATGGCTTTGATCTTAAAAGGTAAGTGATCAGTAAATTGGTCAACGTCGTTAAGGTAGAAAAGTCTTCGGATGCAATAGATTTCACTGTCCACTGGATAATGTGGCTTCTGCATTTAACAACACTGAAATTCGGATTTGACTATATTAATTGCCCCCTTTGATTTAATCTTTTCACTGAATTTCAGTTCAGACATCTGTTTAACTGTTTCAAAGCTTGGGCAGATGGCTGGACACTTGGAATTTCAGCTCAGCTATCTTTATCACTGTTTCAAAGCTTTGACAGATGGCTGAGCTTCTTCAATGACTTCAAAGGCTTTAATATAATCAGCTCTAGAGACTTTGTCGACACAGTTGTGCAATGGAATCTTATGATGAAAAATTGGCTGAG
Organism: Carcharodon carcharias; assembly: GCF_017639515.1. NCBI lineage: Eukaryota > Metazoa > Chordata > Chondrichthyes > Lamniformes > Lamnidae > Carcharodon > Carcharodon carcharias. The sequence goes on from NC_054484.1 coordinate 83,858,278, forward strand.
TTCCAAACCCTCAAATGGCTTGAACTCAGCAGGCATTGTTCATTAATTTGGGCTTTGAAATATCATTATGAATGCTTGGCTGAGTTCTAAATGCACTAATAGAGTCAAAGAGGTATACAGCAGAGAAACAGGCCCTTCATCCCGTCTTGTCCATGCTGGCCATCAAGCAACTATTTATTCTTATCCCATTTTCCAGCACTTGACCTGTAGCCCTGTACACTAGGGCATTTCTAGTGCTCATCTAAATACTTCTTAAATGTTGTGAGGGTTCCTGCCTGTACCACTCCCTTAGGCAGTGTGTTCTAGATTCCAACCATCCTCTGGGTGAAAAATTTGTTTCCTCAAATCCCCTCCAAACCTCCTGCCCCTTACCTTAAATCTATGCCCCCTGGTTATTGATACCTCTGCTAAGGGGAAATGTTTCTTCCTAAGTACCCTATCTATACTCAGCTTTCACTGCTCTAAGGAAAACAGTTCTAGCCTATCCAGTTTCTCTTCATAGCTGAAACACTCCAGCCCAGGCAACACCCTGGTGAATCTCCTCTGCGTCCTCTCTAGTGCAATCACATCCTTCCTATAATGTGGCAACCAGAACTGCACACAGTACTCCAGCTGTGGCCTAACTAGCGTTTTATACAGCTCCAACATAATCTCCCTGCTCTTATATTCCATGCCTTGGATAATAAAGGCAAGTATCCTATATGCCTTCTTAACCACTTTATCTAGCTGTGCTGCTGCCTTCAGGAATCTATGGACATGTGCGCCAACGTCCCTCTGATCCTCTGTACTTATTAGGGTCCTACCATTCATTGTCTATTCCCTTGCCATGTTAGTCCTCCCAAAATGCATCAAGATTAAATTTCATTTGCCATTGCTCTGCCCATCTTACCAGCCCATCTATATTGTCCTGTAATCTAAGGCTATCCTCCTCACTATTTACGACATCACCAATTTTTGTGTCACCTGTGAACTTACTGATCATATCTTTTATATTCACGACTAAATCATTAATGTGCACTACAAACAGCAAGGGCCCAGCACTGATCCCTGTGACACACCACTTGTCACAGGCTTCCAATCTCAAAAACAACCTTTGACCATCACCTCTGCCTCCTGCCACTAAGCCAATTTTGGATCCAATTTTCCAAATTGCCCTGGATCCCATGGGCTCTTACTTTCTTGACCATTCTGCCATGTAGGACCTTGTCAAAAGCCTGACTGAAGTCCATGTAGACTACATCAACTACCCTCATCTACACAACTAGTTAGCTCTTCAAAAAATTCATTCAAATTTGTTAGACATGATCTCCCCCGACAAAGCCATGCTGACTATCCCCGGTTAATCCCTGCCTCTCCAAGTGGAGATTAATCCGGTCCCTCAGAACTTTTTCCAATAGTTTCGTGACCACTAAGGTTAGACTCACTGGCTTGTAACTACCTTGTTGAATAATGGTACCACATTCATTGTCCTCCAGTCCTCTGACACCTCTCCTGTGGCCAGAGAGGATTTGAAAATTAGTATCAGAGCCCCTGCAATCTCCTCCCTTGCCTCACATAGCAGCCTGGGATACAACTCATCTGGGCCTGGGGATATATGCACTTTTAAGGCCACTAAAACCGTTCATACCTCCTCTCTTTCAATGCTAATTTGTTCAAGTATAGCACAGTCCCCCTCCCTGATTTCTACAACTACTTCATTCTTCTCCATGGTGAACACAGATGGAAAATAATCATTTATAATCCCACCTACATCCTCTGGCTCCACACACTGATTGCCAAGTTGGTCCCTAATGGGCCCTACTCTTTCCCTGGTTATTCTCTTGCTCTTAGTATATTTATAAAATGCCTTGGGATTTTCCTTTATCTTGCTTGCCAGTGGTTTTTCATGTCCCCTCTTCACTCTCCTAATTACTTTTTTAAGTACCCCTTTACACTTTTTATACTTCTCTAGGGCTTCCACTGTTTTCAGCCCTCTGTATCTGCCATAAGCCTCCTTTTTTCACCTTATCCAATCCTCTATATCCCTTGACATCCAGGGTTCCCAGGGCATGTTGGTCCTACCTTCACCTTTACGGAAACATTTGGCCCTGAACTCTCACTATTTTCTTTCTGAATGACTCCCACTGGTCTGATGTAGACTTTCCTACAAGTAGCTGCTCCCAGTCCACTTTGGCCAGATCCTGTCTTATCATACTGAAACCAGCCTTCCCTCAATTCAGGACCTTTATTTCCAGTCCATCTTTGTCCTCTTCCATAACTACCTTAAATCTTACAGAGTTATGCTCACTATCCCCAAAATGCTCCCCTACTCACACCTCTACCACTTGCCCGGCTTCATTCCCTAAAATTAGGTTCAGTGCTACCCCTTCTCTTGTAGGGTTTTCTACGTGCTGTCTCAAAAAGCTCTCCTGGAAGCACTTTAAGAATTCTGCCTCCTCTAAGCCTTTTACACTAAGACTATCCCAGTTAATATTGGGCAAGTTGAAATCCTCTACTATCATTACCCTATTATTTTTACATTTCTCTGAGATTTGCCTACATATCTGCTCCTCTATCTCCCCTCGACCGTTTGGAGTCCTATAGTACACTCCCAGAAAAATGATTGCCCCTTTTTGTTTTTAAGTTCTACCCATATGGCCTCATTGAAGAACCTTCTCAGATACCATCCTTCCTTACTGCAGTAATTGACTCCTTGATCAATAGTGCAATGCCACCTGGATTTAGCTCAACAGGTGTTTACATAGCTGTCAAGGGGACTGTGTGCTTGGTTGTTTTGACAGTTTTATGAGGTCTTAATAGGATTATGGTTTTTTCAAGTGGATTTTACATGATGGTTTCTTTATTGACAGTTTTATGACCTCTTAATAGAGATTATGCTTTTTTTCAAATTTTTTTTGAATGATTTTGTTTATCTTGACAGTTTTATGAACATCTCAAAGCTTTCTCAATGCTATTAGAGGGCTTGTGAATTCTGTATATAGTGGATACTGGGTTAGTGGGTATGGAGGAGGTATGGCAGTGTGAGGGGTTTGTGTAGAGGGTATGAAGAGGTTGGTGATATGGGGATGAGAGATATGGAGGAGGTATGAAAGACCTATGGGGTATGGAGAGGGCATGGGGGTTTACGGGGGGAAGTGGGTGGTGGATGAGGTGGGTAGGGTTGAGGGTTAGAGGGCCTCACACTCATTTACAGAACTGGGATGATGTCTTTTAACCTGCCCACCTTGGTAGCCGCCTGCCTCTGATTCTGCCTCAGGCCTGCTACCAGAGCCAGCAATGCTGACTCCAGCCCATCCCTACCACCCCACCATGAAAACAGCCTGGGAGGACACTGCCCAGTAGAAAGCGGAATCATGACGGTGGGAAATTGCTTGACTCTCTCCTTCAAGATGAAAATCCAACCCAGTGGCATGTGTATATGAGTGTGTATATGCCTGTGTGCACATGTGTGTGTATGTGTGTGTCTATGTGTGTCTGTGTGCTTGTGTGTATGTGTGGTGTGTGTATATGTGCATGTGTGTCTGTGTGCATGTGTGTGCGCGTATGTGTGTATCTGTGAATGCTGATTGTGTGTGTGGTCTACGTATGCCTACGTGTGTGTGTGCCTGTGTAAGTCTACATGTGTGCGTGTATGTGTATACCTATGTTTGTGTGTGCGAGTGTGTGTATCTGTCTGTCTGTGTGTGCCTGTGTGCATGTGCGTGCATTTGTGTGCATCTGTGTGTGTGTCTCTCTTTCTCTGTGAAGTTTGTTTGTGTGTGTGTGTGTGTCTCTGTGTGAGTGCATCTGTATGAGAGTGTGGGTGCCTGTGTGTGTGTGTCTCTCTCTCTCTGTGAGCATGTGTGCGTGTGTCTATGTGTCTCTGTCTCTTGTGTGTGTCTCTGTGTGTAGAAGACAGGATAGAAGAGCTGTATCAGGGAGGAGGGGTTTCATGGAGGCTGGGGAAGGGGTTGTGTGAGTGGGCTGGGGGTACTGGGAAGTGACAAACTAAGAAAACTTTCACAACATAAGTCACCAGAGATCTTAACCCATCGTCCTATCCAAGCCAACTGGTTTGATCAATTTAATTGCTGGGCAGACAGGATAAATTTAGGCCTAATGTAACTGCATCCTCTCCAAATCACAAAAACAATTGCAAAATAAATGTTGTAAATTTACAATGTAGTGGCCCATGTGCTTTTGGGAGAGAAGAAAAAACATACACGTAACGTTAGGATGGTGGTCTCTTTAAGAACTGGGCTTCTCTGGAAGATGATGTTTTGTAAAAAGCAACTTGTTCCAGGAACTGATCGTGTGATCAAGCTGCCGGGGAGGTAAACAATTGAAAAACAAAGGGTAAACAAGAAATTTATTGGAGGGCACGTCTCCTTCAAGCAATTTAGATTAAGCAAGCTAGCTATAGGGGACATCTATTTCAGCAAATTTCAGCTGAAATTCTTTGTGCTGGCTAAAATGGTTCAAACCCCTTGATTACTGAAGGATTCTATTAATAGTGGGCTGGACTTCTGGGATAGCCAAGCTGGGAAGAGAGAGAGAGATAGGCAAGGCTCCAGAGTTAAAGAACATTAGAACCATGAAAATTCTGAACCAAGGTGGCTACGCTTAAAACCCGAGCAACACCTGTGTTGAACAGTGAGTCTGCAACTGCGGACAGTTGGAGAAGATTTGAAGGGAAGCAAGCCCAGGAAATCTCATCTCTATGAATCTCTGGAACAGTACTCAGATCAAGTGGTTAATCTTCCAATTTCTGATAAGTGGAATAACTTTGGGGTATAAGTCAAATGAGTGACGAAGGAAATTTAACTTAAAGGTCTGTAACTTCCAACCAGCATCGGAAATTGCTGGCCCGCAGGAATTAGAGGAAGTAAATGCACACTTACCTGCCCTTGAAAATTACGCTGACCCTTCCGTTTGCCAGAGCTGCTTGGGGTCTGCATCAAAAGACTCCTCGCAGGCCCCAACGAAGTGCTGCTTCAAGGAGGCCATGCCCCCCCCCTTTTTTATGGCACCAGCTGCCGTAAAGCAGAGAAGTTTAAAGGGCCCATTAATTAACAGGCCAGGGGAAGGTAAGTGGATAGGATTTGGAGGGTGGTGGGGGAGGGGGGGTTGGTCAGCTGTCCAGGGAGGTTTGGGGGGCGGGGGGGCGGTGGTTCTGAGGTCTGGGGCGAGAGCATGGGGAGGTCAGGGGATCGGGGCGGTGGGAGGGAGGTCGAGGAGTCAGAGGTCGAGGTTTGGGGGGTCTTCAGGGGGGTGGGGGTTACAGGTTCTGGAGGGTGAGGGTTGGGGGTGTTGTGGGAGCAGTCCCATGGTGGGGGGGATTGGGGTTGTGGTGGTGGTGGTGGGGGTGGGGGGAGTCCCATGGCGGATCAGGGAGGGGGTATGCAGGGTGTCCCATGGGGGTTGGTCTGGGTCTTTACAATAGTTACCCAGAAGTTAGAAGAGGTTTTAACTCTTCCATCTTTTCCTGAGTAACTATGGGTGTAACCCTGGCGTATCCAATTGAAGTTTGTAATTTACAACACATTTACCCAGCTCAGCACAATTGTCCTGAGGAAGTGGGCACTTCTGGGCGATTGCCGTGCAAACCCTTACCTGGCAACTTCCCAGAGGGATTCCCCAGAGCATCTCAGGGGTACCCCCTAAATCCGATGCTGGGTAGTTCGGAGGTTACAGCCCAAAAAGCTGAGTTTAGAGTATAAGTGTTCACTGTTCTTCATCTTTAACGTCTTTAATATCTTTAATGTAACTGACTACTTAAGATAGTTATTAGTGTTCATATTATTTTATTCTTGTGTAGTCTTTTGTTTTAAACGTGAACCTTGTGGCTTTACCTTTTGTTAAATACCTGGTTTTTGGATTTCAAACAAAATAATAAAACATTACTGGTCTGATCATAACAACAAAGACAGTGCAACTCTCTTATTCTTAAAAATAAGCTTTGATTACTTGGTAACTCCAGTCCCTTTGCTTTGGCCACCATCGATATTATGTCCCTTGTGGTGTGCTCAGCCTCAAACACGTGATGCATCCCTGGGTTTTCGGATATTGGAGGCAGTCGCTTTGACACAGGGGTCGTGCTTTGTAGCAGATGATTTATATACTGCACAAGCTCATCTTGAATATCAACTGTGTATAAAAGGAACAGCAACAGTCACAAGCTAGAAATCATTTCATTCATACTATTCTTCAACAGAAAGCAAAACAGCCATATACTTGCAAATCCTAAGGGAACATTTTATACCACACAATCTGGGATCTTTTGCTGATCTTACAAATCCTTTATCTTTTGCCGGACCTTTATGATTCTCAACATCAAGTGTCCTCGAGATCTCTAAAGATAGACCCTAACCTAGGACTTGCTCATGTGCACGATGTTAACTTCCTAAGGTATTCCAGATAGTAGCAGTATGATTTCAGAATATTGCTGAAAAAAGAGAGACATGCTGTTGAAGCTTTTCATCTTGCACTCATCAGGATACATTCACAAGAATGCCAAATCTCAAAGGGAGCAACAATTTATACTGCGTGAGAAAAGGGTGCTGATTGGTTGGCAAGTTGACTCCGATTGGTTGAGGTGTTGCCATGGAGAATGCACCAGGGAACTATTATCCCCCATGCTTTTGCTTAATTCGAAAAGGGTGCAATGCCTGGACATCTTCCTTTTGCCTGTGACTATTTCAGAACATGGTCATGGTTCATCACTGTCTGCATCACATGAAAAATGTATCCGGTTTCACTTCCTAAAATTAATTGATGAGAGAGATCTCACTCTTAGGACTGGGTGTAACTTTAAGATAAAGCAACTTGTTACAGTGAGCATTGTACAGGGCATCATATACAAGGTGTGTACATGGTGCATGTTGATTGTCTGGCAGCCAGTCAGCAGAGAAGATGGGATGGCATGACTGGCAGATGGTGCCATGATCATTTGCTGATACCCGCAATGGGTTGGGAAAATGTGCATTTAGAAAATTCAGAACTAACTAAACCCAGCAAAAAGGGAACTTAGGAAAATGATATCTGGATTTTTGCACGCCAATTCAGCACAATAACTAGCATTTTTAAAAACTCCCTTAGCCTGTCTCTCCTAACCGAGAAAATTACAAGGCATTTACAGCAGAGCCCCCTCCCACCTCCTCTTCATCCCACCCTATCAGCGTATCCTTCAATTCCTCTCTCCCTCATGTGTTTATCCAACTTCCCCTTGAATGCACTGTTATGATCTGCCTCAGCCACTGTGTGATAGAGTTCCACATTCTCACCACTCTCTGGGTAAAGAAATTTCCCCCAAATTCCTTATTGCATATATTAGAAATTGTCTTATATTTATTGTCTACAGAAAGTTGGATTCCCCTCGAGTATTTTCTCTACATCTAGCCAATCAAACCCATTCTTAATTGGAAAGACCTCTATTCAGTCATCCTTTTCTATGTAAAGAGCACCAGTCTGTTCAATCTCCCCTGATAGTTCGAACCCCTCAGTTCATCCTTGTGAATACTTTTTGCACCTCCTCTGGTGTCGCTGGATCTTTTTAATGTCTCTGCGTATGAATTCTTGGTCAGTACTGCAATCTCTCACACGTTCTACTGCTCTGAATACTCCCTCACCTCCTCTTCCTTCATGCACCTTCCATTCCTGTCCCTGACTCTGCTCCCTTGAGTTTGAACTTTGATTTGGTTTTGTGGATAGATCTCCACTGAAAGCCCAACCTGCTCACATATGTAACATTCCCATTCCACGTTCTTTAAACAGAAACAATGGAGCAATTATAAGCAAACCCAGCCGTCAAGAAATCACCCAGACCGGACACTTTACTCCCTGCCCCAGGTTACCTCTCACTGAAGAGGACATTTACCAGAATGGTTCCAGGGATGAGGGGATGAGGTAGATAGATTCTTGTTAGGCAAGGGAGTCAAAGGTTGTCGGGGGTAGATGGGAATGTGGAAATCGAAATACAAACGGATCAGCCATAATCTTATTGAATAGCAGAGCAAGCTCAGGGGACCCAAATTGTCTATGTCTACTCCTATTTTGTATGTTTGTATGTGTGTAATGACTCGAAGGAGGTGGCAGGAGTCCAGACTTTGAAGATGTGAGCTGGTTGTATCACCATCTCCGGAAGCTCTGATGGAATAAAGTGCTGAATTGGCACTGGGAACCCTGCCACGGGGGTTCCCAACCTCCCTCAGCGATACTGAATCACCATACCATTGAGCCTGGGGCGAATATACCACCCCAAGAGCTGCCAGCCAATCAGAGGCTCCAGTACCAACAGCAGCACTGTCCATACTCCAGGAGGCTCAGGAAGAAGGTCAGCGATGAGGTCCCAGGAGTAGGTTAGTCAGGCGGATTCAGCAGGGCCAGAGAGGGAGGAGCGGGGGATTAGTATTTAGAGTGGGCTGGAGTCTTCAGCTGTGAATGGCCCTAGCCTCCAGTGGGTCTCTCCATCAGTCATGGGCCATCCATGTGGAAGGAAGTCCCCCAGCTTGCAGGCATGCCCACCAGGATTTATCTGGCAGGTTGCCCATGTGTTGTGGCACCTGGTAGAATACCAGCAGCAGGAGGATCAGGCCCTTAAATAGCCACTTAAGCACCTCAGTTGGCTTTTGGCCATCTTTGTGCCTTCCCCCCCTGGACTTAATTGGGGGAGGGGGGGGGGGGGGAGTCGATATGGCAACAAGATCTCCACCCTCACCTTCCCACATGACTAAACAATTAAACAGGCCCCATCTCTCCCGCCTCTAGGGGGAGAAATAAAATCCACTCTGTGACTCCATTGACTTCAATAGAAGGTGGGCAGGTTGAAATTAGCTTCCAAAATCTCTCAGCTAACTTAAAGGTAAGAATGCACTACAAATAATTCTTTGCATTTAAAAAAAAAATCATATCAAACAGAAAGTAATCTTTGACTGCATTGAATTTGCAATTAGGTTCTTCCAAAGAATGTACCAAAGACCAGCATTGTCCACAAGTGTGTAGGCCAAGCCTGTCATGGAAGTGGAGAAGTGTGCAAGCAGAATTTGGAAGTTTCCTACCATCATTCCTATAGCATGAATTGTGCACAGATACAGCTTCTTCCACATCATCATTCCGGCTGCCACTGTCTTCACTAAGATAATCATCCAACAGAAGACCATCAGGTCCTGGGTCCAAGAAACTCAGATGTGTGTAGCACGAGGTAATCAGAAATTCAGATAATTTGCCAGTTTTTACTCTAGGAGGTCAAAAATTTTAATCACAGTTAGTTATATCTACAATACTTCATCACTAGAACATTATCTGTCCAATAATCTGAAAAGATGGAACCACAGTGCACTCAACATTCCCTCTCTTTAGCTACTTTCTTCAAGAGGGCACTGGCTTCCATGTGTTGCTCCATGATTATGCTTGGCAAAGTACTGCAGTAGTTTGCCATTGCCTTCTGCAGCATGGCTGACCAGGTAACTCTCACCACCCGTCATAGACATATTGAAAGGATCACAAGTTGATAGTCAACCTGTTATGGCCACATTAAGAACACGCCAGCAAGTCCTGCAGTGGGACTTGAACCCAGAGCTTCTAGCTCAGAGGCAGGGATGCTACCCACTGCACCACAAGACCTCACCCTGTAGTCATCATTAATTCCACTATTTAAAATACAAACAGTTGTTCACATCTATGTACAAATTCATACCTGGCCCCACCAAAGTATCCATCCTGTAGTTTTCGAAGAGTACAAAGAATATTTGAGTCAATATCTGCTCCATCCTCAGCTGCAACAGAAACAGTGCAAGTTTAAAAGGTACACTGCTGTGTGTTCTCCAACCTTCAAATCAAAGGCTGCCAAACTCAGCCTGTCCCCGCTCAAACAAATAGTAATTGGAGGTCAGGAGAAAATGTCAGTATCCCACTTGACATGACATGGACAGATGATCAGTAAAGACTAGGACTGTATGAGAAAGCAATGACTGTGTTCTGCTTTTGTAGAGGAAGTGTTGCTGGGTTAAACCCAGGCCCACAAGCAACACAGTGGGAGAAAGAGACCAGGGAGTCATTGCAAACACTTTTTAAGTTGCCCAAAATTAGAAATGGTTTTAGTTTGGAAACGAGAGAATACAAAATCTCTAGGGCGGGATTTTCGGATTGTTGGGTGGGTGCGGTGGGAGGGCCCGGGAGTGGCTGGGAAATGGCCCACTGCCCGCGATCTCACACTGGCTGGCCAATGAACGGCCGTCCAGCTTGAAAGGCTCAGCGCTGCCGGGGGGGGGGTGTGAGAGGAGTGCGAGTGCAAAAGTCTGCGCATGCGCTGGGGAAATGCCCACCGAAAGCTCCCTGAAGGCAGCTGGAGATTTTTAAACCATGGAATGCAGTTTTTAAAATCTGGAAAGCATGTACACACAGCGGATTCACTCACCTCAACATGTACATTTGAAAAATTTTGCCCCCAAACGGTTTTTAAATTTAAATACGGAAACCTCATCCCACCCGTGGATGAGGTTTCTGAAAAAATCCAAAGGCCACCTGGCCGACTCGCCAACCCGCCAACCGTAAGGTTGGGTGGGCAGCAAAAATGGGCTTAAAATTAATTGATTAATGGCCTTAATAGGCCTCTTAATTGTCGGTGGGCGCGCTGCCAACTGGAATATCACATGAACGTGCGATAACATCGGGATGCTCGCCCAATGTCATGGCGCGTTACTTTACACCTGATTGGGTCGGGCGTGCACACATCCCCCCTGTGGGACGTAAAATCCTGCCCCTAAATTCCATTCCTGACCTGTTCGAAAGTAGTGGATCTTCACTGCAGTGAGAATTGTACAAGTCTAATCAGTCACTTTTTTGGGGGATATAAGGCATCAATCTCAGGGTTCAAAGTCACCAGATTGCAGATCTTAGCAACATGCACCTGTATGCACTGACCTTCATCAAAAACAAGTGACTGAAACTGTCAGTTTGTTACTGGACAAGTAATATCCATCACAAAGGCACAGAGCGAGACCATTCAGCCCATCGTGCCTCGACCAGTTCAATCCAATCAATCCCACTCCCTTGGCCTTCCAGCTTTTCCTTACGTTGTTTCAAAAAAAGACAGTGTATTCACATTGAGATTAATTTACATAAGGTAGATTCCAACGAGGTGTACAATGAGCAGACCAATTCTTACATAGCATGCTCTGTGTGATTGGAAACGTGACTGTTGGCCGTCCTGTCACCTTCCAGCATGAGAAAAGGTATGCGAGGTCAGTGCGGAGCATTTCCACAATCATCCGATTGTCCAGGGCCAAATAGAACTGATGCTGATCAATAAACTGTTCGTTCAAAAAGCACAACAAAAATTGATTAAACAGCAGAAATCCCTTGCGCCTGCTCATAATACATTTTGGTACCAAAAATGCTTTGGTAATTTTAATTTGAAATATTGGCCGAGATCTCCCAGTGTCAGGGTAGCCGGTGACTGGATATATCCTGGAAAACATGCCATGGGAATCCTCGGAAGTCCCAATGCACTGACTCTGTGGGAGTTGTCCGGGAAGCTTGAACATCTGTTGGGTAACTCCCCCACTTCCCAGGACCCTCCGGAGAAGTCTCTGAATTAGAGTTGGGGACTTTGGACAGTTCTCACTCAGTTACCCAGATAGTTACCCAGAAAATATTAGACAGATTTAAACCTGGTCTAGCACCTGGATAATGATATAACTGATGCTGCTACCCCCAACTCCGCCCATGATGTCCCGACTTCCCCCGACCTGATCCAACCTCATCACCCAACTCCCCCTGACCCCTCTCGACTGCACCATGACCTGCCTTACCAACCTCTCCACCTCACCCAGCTGCCACCCTACCCCTCCCACCTACTTGCCTTACCCACTCTACCCACTTACCTTCCCCACCCTGCCCCCAACCCGTCCTACCCCCTGACCCACTTACCTCACCCACCCTACCCCTTAGCCATCCTACCCCTTACCTACTGACCTTATTCACCTCCACCAGAGGCGGACTTGTACTCTCAACAATGGAACTGCGTGGAAACGTAATTTTCACGTTAGCCCACAAACCAAATCATTTTCACAGGAATGGGAGAGAATAGGGAAGAAGGGAATCTGTCTGCACATGAAACCCTCAGAAATATCACCACTTCAAACAAATTCTTCCAACTTGACATTTTGTGTGAGATGTTTAAGATGTCTTTGCGTATATGGAAAGAAATGTGTGCTGCATTATTAGCTGCTGTTTAGGCTGGAATTATGGATTCTACTGCACAAGAACAGTACAAAGATGTATAGAATTAACTTACATATCAATATGGGTGCTTACCTGTGGAGTAAAAGTGAAGGTCTGATTTCTAATCACATATAATTTAGATGTACCAAGGACACCAATATGTCTGTAGGGTCGTCCGCTAAGTTTCAGTTTCCTGTTGCACCCTGCAAAGAGTTGAAACAATCATTCCGCATGCTGCCTCTCCTTACATGAGGGGGCCAGATTTCTCTTGATTACTACACAGAAGAAAAGATAAATCTGCCCAAAGCTCAAGCCACAGGGCATAGGGCTGGATTTCATGGTGTGTTGTGGGGCCAGCCCTCCCCGGATAAAAAGTCAGGTGAGGTGAGGGGGGCGAGCCCGCCCACGTTCCTACTGACTTCCCATCAAAAAATGAACAGTGGGTAAGGGAAGTGGGTAAGTGCGTTAAGGTGAGACTTCTGCCTCCTATCTCGGGAGTAAGCCCGGCCTTAGAGAGCTGCCGGCGAATCGGTTTGGCTGACAGCTCTGCAGTCCCAGCAGCGCCAGGCTGGAGCGGTGGTCACTGCTGGGATTGCAGGCAGTCCCGATGAAGAGGGGCCCGGACTCAGAGGTGGCATCACGGAGCCAAGCTGGCAGGGGAGTGAGGAGTTGGGGGCCAGGTTTGAGAAGCAAGATGGAGGGTAAAGGGGTTGTACCACCATGGAAGGGGGCGGTGCCTCCACAGGAGATCAGCCCCCCAACCTGCCCTCCACATTTGGCAGGTTCTGAATGGCATCAACCACCTACCTGCTGCAAGTAAAATGCCGGTGGGGGCGGTGTGTCCAATTAATTACTACGTAAGGACCTCAGTGGGCTAAGAGTAGGTGGAAAGGCCACCCGTTGGATTTTATGAACCCCTGCCTTCAAACCTGCCAGTGGGGGGAGGATAAAATCCAGCTCATACTGCCTCTCCTGAAGGTTATCAACAGAAATACTTTGCCATCCTGCTCCCATATTCCACATTCTCCAGCTTCAGGCCCAGAAAGTGAAGTCATGCAGGAGAAGGAGAATTCTGCATCTCAAAGGCAGGTCCCTCATCCTGTTCTCTTGCCTCTGGCCTTGAACCTAACTGAGCGCTTTCATTTTATTCATTCATGTGTCCATAGAAATCTGTCCCACAGTGTTTGACTGTGTAAACAGTTATTTAACTGACGTGACCAACACACAGTGATTGAACTGGTGTGAACAAAATGAGTTTTAAGCAGCACTTACCTAGTTTTGCATAGATGTGACTTAGAATTCTTCCTGGCTGTACCCTGATAGGAAGAACATCGCAAACACCGTCTACATGCAAGTTATGCTTTGCTAAAATGTTCTTTATCTTTTCTGTTTCTGCCAATATTGACACTATGCAACAAGAAAGAGACAATTAACCCCAGGAATGTTAATTCAGTTTGATTTTCTGTCAAAATATTTCCACAGCAAGGGCATATTGGTTGATTTTCAAATAGATTAGGAAGTGGTAGACTGAGGGAGATAATGCTAACAGCCTGTTTGCTCCTGTTTAAATTAAGCTGTTACCATTCCTACATCACCAACAGTACATTCATCAAATCCTGAAGGGCGAGGTACAGATAAAAAGCTGATTTGTTTTCTCAATCAGTGCTTCGTTAAGGAAATAACTTGCATTTATATAGCACCGGTCATGACCACAGGACAAGCCAAAGTGCTTTACAGCTGATGAAGTACTTTTGAAGTGCAGTTACTGTTCAAATGTGGGAAATATGGCAGGAAATTTGCACACAGCGAGCTCTCTAAAACTTAAACCTTCGACCAAGATTTTGGCCATCTGCCCTAATGTGTGTCCTTATGTCCCTCAGTGCTCATTTTTGCCTGATAACATTCCTGTCAAGCACCTTGGGACTGTTAATTGTTCGAGGTGCTACATAAATGCAAGCTTTTGTTGTTGTTGCATGATTGTATAAGAAAATGACTGGCTATTTATATTAAGTTAATCTTTTGTTTAAAACAATCAAAACCTATTTGTGCATTGATGCAAATGTTGTCCTTTAAGGAAACAAAAGTCAAGGTGAAATACTTCAACTTTCTCCAACCAAGTTCTAGAACAGAAAATATTGGTCCACACAGAACATCTCCCACTGTTCAAAAAATCATCTGCTTCCTTACTGGTTTGAAGATGCTGCGCTCCAGCCTCCCCCTCTGCTAGTTCACCTCTGTTGCATCTGATACCATGTTGTAGGAATGATATTAACATTTCCAATGTACAGCTTGGTTTTGAGATTCCTATAAGGCTGCTCTGGGGTGCAGGGGAATTCTCTTCATCTGGTTTCAAGGAAGTCAAGGGGGACAGGCAAGAGAGTGGCATTATGGTCACAATCAGACCTTACTGCAAGCTCGATGGGCTGAATGGCCTACTCCTGTTCCTATTTCTTATGATCTTGTGGCTCTCCAACTCTTTTCACCCTTCACCCTCCTCGACCACTCCACCACCTTCAACACATTAACCATTTCATCCTCTTCCTATTTCTTTCTTCTGGATTCAGCCTCCAGCACAGCATTTGTTCTTCCCTCCTCCAATAGTTTCTCCTGCCTACACAGTCAGCTGCGATGTAACCAGGGCTTATCCTCCATCACCTAATCTTCGACATTCACATGATGCCCATTATCATCAAGAAATGAGGTTCAGCTTTACTGCTGACGACACCCAGCATTAATTAGAAAGCTGTCCCTACTCACTGTAACTCTTTCGAGTACAAACCTGTTTCCATCTGTTCCTATTCAGATGAAGTTACATTGTTTCATAGTTTGCCATTGTGAGATTTGAACTCTTGATACTCTTTTGAGTAAACCTGTTTCCATCTGTTTCAGATGAAGTTACATTGTTTCATAGTTTGCCATTGCGAGATTTGAACTCTTGATCTTGGGGTTACAAACCCAGTACCATAACCACTTGGCTATTTAGGCCAAGCTTTTTCTACAAACACGTTTCCATCTGTTTTTTCAGATGAAGTTACATTGTTTGCCATTGTGAGATTTGAACTCTTGATCTTGGGGTTACAAACCCAGTACCATAACCACTTGGCTATTTAGGCCAAGCTTAACACGTTTCCATCTGTTTCAGATGAAGTTACATTGTTTCATAGTTTGCCATTGTGAGATTTGAACCCTTGATCTTGGGGTTACAAACCCAGTACCATAACCACTTGGCTATTTAGGCTAAGCAACTGTGGACACACATCAACATCTGAACGAGACTAAAATTCTCTCAGCTCGAATTTCCCCAAAACAGAACTCTTGCTTCATGGAGCCTCCAGGTCTCTAAATCTGACTCCATTATGGTCCCTCAGTCTGAGTTGGTAAGTGTGAATTTCCTGCTCCATCCTCCAACTCTGTAGCATTGGTCAACCACTCTCCACTCCTTCCCTATTGCTGCTGAAGCCTCAGTCCGCATCTTCATAACTTCAAGAACGTTCTTCTGGCCAGCCCATTGGACAGCACTCCATCAGTTTCAACTGGGGAGATGGTGGTGTAGTGGTAATGTCACTCTAGGGGCCCAGGTTCAAGTCCCACCATGGCAGCTGGTGGAATTTAAATTTATTTAATAAATAAGCTAGTGTCAGTAATGGTGACTATGAAATATCATCGATTGTTGTAAAAACCCATCTGGTTCACTAATGTACCTTTAGAGAAGGAAATCTACCATCCTTACCTGGTCTGGCCTACATGTGAGTCCAGATCTAGGGCAGACTCTTAACTGCCCTCTGAGATGGGTATGGCAATCTGCTAAGTTCAAGGGCAATTAGAAGTGGGTATCAAATGCTGGCCTTGCCAGTGATGCCCACACTCTACGAAAGGATAAAAGAGCTCATTCAAGACACAGAAGCATGCATCCACATGTGCTCCTTCAGCTACTACACACCTCCTCTCTGCATCTTGCTGTGTAGCTCCCTCCACGGGTGGAATGTTATGGCCCCCGTCATAGCAGGCACGGGGCCAGGAAATGCAGTGGGCCGTTCAAAAGTCCACTGACTTTGGTGGGACTGGAAAATCCCACTGGCGGGAGGGGCTGTGAAATTCCGCCCCGTGTCTCTAAAAACTCTCATCGAACCTTCTCTGCCACAATACTTTGGGAGGTCCCTGCCCAGCTTTCTCCATTGTTCTCTTCTTGCTCAGCACCCAAGCTTTTTGCCCTGACCCTCGAAGGGTTTTCCTCTGGGATGTGTAGAATGCTAAAGAAATGCAAGTTATTACTGGCCCCATCGAAACATGCAACAGTGAGCAGGTTACACCTTCGAGGTCACCGGCTGGTCTGATACTTGGTGTTATTAAAACATTTTGCTGAGAGGAAAATTTGATACATTTTTAAATAAATTTCCCTGCAAACAGGACAGTTTAAATAGGACATCAATTTTTCCCAGCAAGACCACTTTGCGCTATTGCAACGTTGAAGCTTTATCTTGGAGAATAGAATAATGATGGATATCTGACAGACCTTGCACCACAACATCAGGCCTGCCAATGGTCGACAATCTTCGGCTTAAAGGATCAATCTCCCCAGGGGCGAGAAATCCCTGCAAAACAAACCAAACCAATGGTAAAAATAAAGCACAACTGTCTGAAGGTGAGTGAACTACATCTGCTGCTCTGTCGTTGAAAAAGTGGTCAACATACCCTCAGCACGTTCCCACTCAAACACAAAGAGCCTTCATAGAAAATTACAAATGAGATTTGTTCCAAAGGTACTGGAAAATGAGCAACTGTCATGTCGAAAATAATTTCAAACCCTTATGGAATATTTAAAGCCTTCTTATAACTACCTAGCACAATTGATGGAAGTACCCCATAAATAGTTCCATCACAAATAGTTACTGAAATGTCTGCCAAGCCCACAGCCTAGCTCCTAAAGAATCGCTGGTATTACCACTAGAAAATCCTTCACCTTTAACTAAACCTAGTTTCGCAAAATGCTGCACTATTCCATTTCAACAAAGGAAAAATGGCTAAGACGCTAAAATATATTTTACCAATGTACTTTTCGAATCCAAACTATTTCAATTATACTTTACAAGTTTATTTACCTGCTTGTCGCACTGATAAATATTACATTTATCAAATGCCCTTCACAGTGAAATGTCTCAATGTGCTTAACACAATTAATAGCTTTTTTGTAATGCAGTGATGGTTTAGTATCGAAAAGTGACATCCACTCTGCATCAACAACAGTCCACAAGTAGTTAGAAGATGAGTGAACACTCGGCTACTTTGTTGCCTCACGTTTTCTTTCCTGCCCTCTTGAAATCAGAATGACTTTTGGCAAATGGCCTGTCACATGCTGCTTCAGAATAGAACACCTCAAAATGTAAAGAAAAACACCGCCTGTGTTGGTTCATGGATGGCCGGCCCCATCATTTTTAGAAACATTTTTATTGGTCTTTCATGCTTAGTCCAGTATGTACAAACGGAGATAGGATCTAGTTCACAAGTACGACCCCATTGCTAAGCTGTTGAAGACACCCAGTAAAGGAAAAAGCTGAAGCTGTTCAACATAGGTTTCTTTACAAAACCAAGTATAACTTAAATCCTGGCTACTTTTCCCTTCCACACAGTCTCCGCCAACACTGGTTTTTATACACATGCCCTAACCTTTCCCCAGTCACTATCAGCTGCTCTTCATCACAACCAGAGCATGCACCAATTGTCACAGCATTTGCAACATGAACACCCATCAGGGGAAGAGGTGGCTGGTTTCGAGGAGATGACGCTGGCTTGGCTTTGGGGTCACAGTGATCTGCTTTGCATCTCACCATGGCAGCTGTGGAATTTAAATTCAGTTAATGAATCTGGAATATAAAGCTAATCTCAGTAATGGTGACTATGGAACTATCATTGATTGTTATAAAAGCCCATCTGGTTCACTAATATCCTTTAGGGAAGGAAATCTGCCGTCCTTACCTGTTCTGGCTTACATGTGACTCCAGACCCACAGCAATGTGGTTGACTGTTAAACTGTCCTCTGAAATGGCCTAGCAAGCTACTCAGTTCAAGGGCAATTAGGGATGGGCAATAAATGCTGGCCTTGTCAATGACACCCACATCCCATGAAAGAATAAAGAATTTCAAAAGAGCTAAACTTAATACAAAGGCAGCAGACTTGGAATAGGTCAATTGATTAACCCAGCTGGATGGGGACATAGCTGATGCCTGAATATGACAGGCAGCTTTTAGACAGCAAACTGAACTGCATAAACACACACAGAAAGAAGGGTGTGTGGTGAGTGAATGACAAAGTGCATGGCTGCTCATGTACTAAGACAAACAAAAACCTTCTAACTAATTAAAAGTACCTAATGCCCAACAAAACAAAAGCAAGCACTATGAAGAGTTAAAGAAAACTAGTGCTGCTATCAGATCATCTAAGCAGTTAATGGAGATAGTAGGGACTGTGGTGATAAATGGGGAATTATTGCAGCGATGTCAAGGCCTGCAGGAACTTCAAAGATCATGGGCAGAATTTAACGCTTTCCCCGAAGGGAGGTGGAGGTGGGGTTGGGTGGGAGGGTGGAGGAGGTTAGGGGTTGGGGGGGACGGTGTGCCCTTATAATTGGGCAGCAAGGTGCGGGGTGGAGGACTATCACTTTCCCAACTCCCTCACCGATTAAGGTCCAAGGCAGGATGGGTGAAGAACGGCCTTCCCACCCGGAAGCCAACTGAGCCTCTTCAGTGGCCATCCTGACTAGTGTGCCTACATCCTGGCGGTGGAGTGGAGTGGGGTGGCGGGGGGGGGGGCCCTCCTACTTGGGCAGCCAAACCCAACAGAGAGCCCTTCAGCAGCCAGGGCCGTCCACAAGTGAAGACCCCTGCCGGCCCTTAAAAGTAACGCCCCTTGGCAGGCCTCCCCAACTGGCCCTGGTGAGCCTGCCTCACCTACCTTCACTCCAGGCTCCAGCCATGATCCTGCAGCCTGGGCCACAGTCCCTACTATCTCCATTAACTGCTTAGATGATCTGATAGCAGCACTAGTTTTCTTTAACTCTTCATAGTGCTTGCTTTTGTTTTGTTGGGCATTAGGCACTTTTAATTAGTTAGAAGGTTTTTGTTTGTCTTAGTACATGAGCAGCCATGCACTTTGTCATTCACTCACCACACACCCTTCTTTCTGTGTGTGTTTATGCAGTTCAATTTGCTGTCTAAAAGCTGCCTGTCATATTCAGGCATCAGCTATGTCCCTCTAGTGACCACAGCTCCTGGTGGTGCTGCTGGTACTGGAGAGCTGCCAGCCTCTTTGGCCGGCTCTCGAAGGCAGGAAATTTCTTCTGACCATGATGAGGACCCCAACACCGGCCAGGCAAGTGCCTGATTGGCATTAAATCAAGTCAGGAGGAGCTCAGGATGACCATGATGGGGTCGTCACTGGCTCTGTGGCTGTTGGACAGGCCCACCACTGTGAGCATTAAGTTCCGCCCCATATTGGGTGACTGAGAGATTCTAAGGGACGGGTTAGAATGGACCCTGAGGGTATAGCAGATATCCCAAACCAATACAATCAAAGACAAACTAAAACTGTTCTGTGGGGAGGCTAACAATTACATTGTTGAAATTAAAATAGGTGAAGGTATAATTTTTGAAAAATATAAAGGAGTTTAGAGTAGGTTGGGCTGCCAGCCTGGACGATATCCATTGAGAGTCCTTATGGAGATGGGAAAGGGACTGTGAGTGTGTTTGCTGGCATTGGTGACTGTTCTCTCAGAATGGAAGGAAGCCAGCAATGGGAGATAGCCCAGAACACACCTGTTAGCTTGAAGCCTGAAATGGGAAATATTGTGGAGGGAATCATCAGTGATGGTCTACAACAACATTTAGACAGAGAAAACTTCATCAAAGGCACCCTATAAGCTGTCAGGAAAGAAAAGCCTGTCTTACTAATCAGATTGAGGATTTTGGAGAAGATATGCTCAATGCATGAGGGTAGATGTTGGCTCCCCAGACCTTCAGAAAGCTCCTGCTACTGGCGCTCTAGAAGATTGAATCTTGTGGAATTAGTGGCTGTGTGCTGGGCGGGTTGTGAATTCAAAGAGCGCATGGGTGAACTGCAACAATTGTTTATTCCCGTCTGGTGCAAAGGTAAAACAGGAAAGGTGGCCAAACCATGGCTTACAAGGGAAATTAGAGATAGGATTAGATGCAAGGAAGAGGCATACAAATTGGCCAGAAAAAACAACAGACCTGAGGATTGGGAGCAGTTTAGAATTCAGCAAAGGAGGACCAAGGTATTGATTAAGAAGGGGAAAATAGAGTACGAGAGTAAGCTTACAGGGAACATAAAAACTGACTGTAAAAGTTTCTATAGGTATGTGAAGAGGAAAAGATTGGTGAAGACAAATGTAGGTCCCTTACAGTCAGAAACAGGGGAATTTATAATGGGGAACAAAGAAATGGCTGACCAACTAAACACATACTTTGGTTCTGTCTTCGCAAAGGAGGACACAAATAACATACCAGAAATGTTGGGGAACACAGGATTTAATGAGAGGGAGGAACGGAAAGAAATAGTATTAGTAGGGAAATGGTGTTGCGGAAATTGATGGGATTGAAGGCCGATAAATGCCCAGGACCTGATAATCCACATTAAGGAAGTGGCCCTAGAAATAGTGGATGTATTGGTGGTCATCTCCCGAGATTCTATAGACTCTGGAACAGTTCCTACAGATTGGAGGGTAGCTAACGTAACACCACTATTTAAAAATGGAGGCAGAGAGAAAACAGGGAATTATAGACCAGTCAGTCTGACATTGGTAGTGGGGAAAATTCTAGAGTCCATTATAAAAGATTTAATAGCTGAGCATGTAGAAAACAGTGGCAGAGTCAGACAGAGTCAGCATGGATTTACGAAAGGGAAATCATGCTTGACAAATCTACTGGAATTTTTCAAGGATGTAACTGGTAGAGTTGATGAGGGGGAGCCAGTGGATGTGGTTTATTCGGACGTTCAGGAGACTTTCAACAAAGTCCCCCTTAAGAGATTAACGTGTAAAATTAATGTGCATGGGATTGGGGGTAGTGTATTGAGATGGATAAAAAGTTAGTTGGCAGACAGGAAACAAAGAGTAGGAATAAATGGGTCTTTTTCCGAATGGCAGGCAGTGCCTGGTGAGGTACCGCAGGGATCGGTGCTGGGACCCCAGTTGTTCACAATATATATTAATGATTTAGATGAGGAAATAAACGTAATTTCTCCAAATTTGCAGATGACACAAAGCTCGGTGGGAGGGTGAGCTGTAAGGAGGATGCAGAGATGATTCAGTGTGATTTGGACAAGCTGAGTGAGTGGGCAAATGCATGGCAGATGCAGTATAATGTGGATAAATGTGAGGTTATCCAATTTGGTAGCAAAAACAGGAACACAGATTATTATCTGAATGGCTATAAATTGAGAGAGGGGAATGTGCAATGAGACCTGGGTGTCCTTGTACACCAGTCACTGAAGGTAAGCATGCAGGTGCAGCAGGCGGTAAAGAAGGCAAATGGTATGTTGGCCTTCATAGCGAGAGGATTCGAGTACAGGAACAGGGATATCTTGCTGCAACTGTACAGGGCCTTGGTGAGACCACACCTGGAATATTGTGTGCAGTTTTGGTCTCCTTATCTGAGGAAGGATGTACTTGCTATAGAGGGAGTGCAGCGAAGGTTTACCAGACTGATTCCTGGGATGGTGAGAATGACACATGAGGAGAGATTGAGTTGGTTAGGATTATATTTGCTGGAGTTCAGAAGAATGAGGGGGGATTTCATAGAAACCTATAAAATTCTAACAGGACTAGACAGGGTAGTTGCAGGAAGGATATTCCCGATGGTGGGGGGGTCCAGAACCAGGGTTCACAGTCTGAGGATATGGGGCATACCAACTAGGACTGAGATGAGGAGAAATTTCTTCACCCAGAGAGTGGTGAGCCTGTGGAATTCGCTATCACAGAAAATAGTTGAGGCCAAAACATTGTATGTTTTCAAGAAGGAGTTAGATATAGCTCTTGGGGTGAAAGGGATCATAGGATATGGGGAGAAAGTGGGAGCAGGCTATTGAGTTGGATGATCAGCCATGATCATAATGAATGGCGAAGCAGGTTCAAAAGGCCGAATGGTCTACTCCTGCTCCTAGTTTCTATGTTTACATGTGCTGAATGGTGGCTGGGTGCTCTGAATGGATTTGTATTTGGTTGGAGACTGGTTCCCAGTGCCTTCCCACAGGGAGTGGCATTAAGACCTTTGTAATTTACCATCTCCATTCATGGTTTAGATGTTGGGGAATGGCCCCCAGGTTTTTGATGATCCCAAGTTATAAGCGAGAGCTAGCACTGAGGATGCTCCACTAATGCAAGCAATGAGCTGGGGGAAGGACAGCTTTAGGCCAAATTACAGTTAACTGAGTACAATGTAATGTGGGTGGGCAGGCCAAATATACTGACACACTACAGGGGAAAGACCAAAGCCAGTGGTGAAAAGAGGAATAGCTTGGGGACCTTGTGCTCTGAAGGTTTGTGGTTGATGCTGTGAAGCTCCAGACAAAGTGCGAATAAGCAGCATTAATTGATATCACCCAGAGAGTGACTCCAGCTCTTTATGATGTTTAGTGAAATCATTAACGTATTTACAATATCAGTAACCATAGTGCACTGAAAACACTTCCCACCAAGAAATGGAAACCACAAATACACAAAGCAGCTTTTAGTTTGTGCAATGGATAAAATAAATAATGCATAACAAGAAGGAGACCCGTTTAACAGGAACATTATTTTGTACATTAAGTGTGTGAATTGGGTACTACCATCAGGAGGTAACTTTTTGCCTGGATTAGTTTACCTGTGTATATATTAATCCAAACTGTGTTAAAATATGTATGATGTACGATGAATGCTATATCTGATCGCCTACGCTCACCTTGACCTTCACCTCATGATGGACGTTCATAGTTTGATGAGGTTGTTTCAGAGGGTGGCACATGTTGATTATGAACAAATTGTGAACTGTTGCTTTGGTTGAACCATGGCTGCTGGGTGCCACGTGCACTGAAAGACTACTACTGGCCCAACGTTATTACTGTGCTTTGATTGGTGCGTACCTCAGCCAGGAGAGTCCCGAGGATATATAAAGATTGCCCCCACATGTGAGGCAATTTTCCTTTCACAGTTCTGTCCACGGTATGTGGGTTCTTATATTCTTCATCCACCTGGAAACAACAAGCATTAGGTTTATGTTAGATTAGAATCTAATCCAATAGGTTCAAAACCCACCACAGCAGCTGGTGGAATTTAAATTTAATTAATAAAATCTGAAGGGTAAAGCTAGTCTCAGTAATGGTGACCGTGAAACCATTGCCAATTATCATAAAAACCATCTGGTTCATTAATATCCTTTAGGGAAGGAAATCTGCCGTCCTTACCTGGTCTGGCCTACATGTGACTCCAGACCCACAGCAATGTGGTTGACTCTTAACTGCCCTCTGAAATGGCCTAGTAAGCCACTCAGTTCAAGGGCAATTAGGGATGGGCAACACATGCTGGTTTTGCCAGTGACACCCATATCCCATGAAAGAATTTTAAAAACACCCAAGATGGGAATTCACCAAAATTGAACTCAAACATTTTCCCTGTGGCCATCAACAATGACAATCCTGGCAAATCACTTCATAAACATAGGAATTTATTAAAAGTCTTCGTACTTTGCTGGAAACCTTTAGCTATCTGCTGCCTATGATGTAACAATGCAGAGTGGGAATGAGCCATTAACTGCATGTGTTAAAAGCTTCCTGAGTAAGCACAATGTGGAATGTAACAGTGAGATAGGAGGCCCCAGTTCCAAACTCTAATCCATACTGAGGCAGCACTACAGATAGTGTCAGCAGCCCTGAGTCAGAGGGAGTGAATAGAAAGTCAGTGAGATATCAGGGTCCCAGATAATGACCAGTGACCACCCCCTTACTGGAGGTTACAGGGGTGGATGGCTGAGAGCAAGTCTGCCTGTAGCCAGGGCTGCCATACTTGACACTTACCAACTAATGTCACCCAGGCTCATGGAGGAGGAATAAGAGGCCACCTATTCCTGCGAAAATAGGTTTAAATTTGGTAAGAGATGCAAAGGGATCTTGGGGTACAGGTCCTCTTTTCATGCAGGGAGAGTCTGGACTATTGTGGAGGTGTACTAATATACTCAGTTGCTCAAATGGATTATCAAACTGCTTCTGGAACACAAGAACAGGAGGAGGTCATTCAGTCCCTTGAGCCACTTCTGCCAATGCAACAGATCATGTCTGATCTGTATCTCAACTCCATCCACAGGCCTTGGTTCCACTATCCTGGATATGCTCATCCAACAAAAAAAATCATCAACCGCTGTCTTGAAAACTTCAATCGAGCCTCAGGAGAGAGGGAACTCCAGATGTCACTAGCCTTGTGGAAACAGCTTCCTGGCTTCACTCCTGAACAGCCAGTTCTTTCCTCTGGATGGAGCCACCAGAGGAAATGATTTATCCATTGAATATCTCCATCGAACCACATTATCATTTTAAAGTTGATTTTTTATAGATGGATCACTGTGGCACAGAGGGATTTTCTTCCCTTCCCGGCCCTCACAGCCCACAGGTGTTCCTTCATCTCTCTCCCTAACTTTCCCAATTCACAGAGTCAGTCTTCTCTCCCCACCTTCACCTCATGGTCTCACTCTTCTGCCTCTGCCCAATTTATGTTGCCAATCTCATGCCATCCTCCCACCGTCAGTTAACAATGGAGCCCTTCAAACCCTGTTCCTCTCAGATCAAACTCTCCACCTCCCATAAACAGGTCATGTTGGCATAAACCGGCACTCCTTGTGGTGTGCCTGGCTCTTGCCTGCTGATTCTACTCTGGGGTGTCAGGGTTGTGGGGGGACGTTGCAAGCTGGGGATAAACGTTTCCTCAGGAGAATATCTGCCCACAGCGCCTCACAGTGATGGCAGACATTCATGTCCTGGAGCAGTAACAGCGTACGGCAGTGCCCAGCAACAGTGTGGTGCCTACAATCCAGCTAACTTTCATCTGTAAATACTCACCCTCAAACCCCTAGCTCTCTGTGTTAAATGTAGATGATTGACACATGACTGACAAGCTTGGCTGAAATTTTCTGCACTGTTTGGCATTATTGCATGGGCAGATATGCCAATTGCAAAGAGTGGCAAGATTCTGCAGATTAAATCAGCTACTCCCACACAAACGACAATTACAATCAAAAAATTAAAGAGTCTTAACTGGTACAATGGAAGTAATTTTCAGGTCAATTAAATAAAGTAACATATCCAATATCTGTTGCTTAGAAAACATCACTGTCAACTCAAACATAAATTTATGAGACCGTATATTATTAGTTAAAATTCTAGTGTAGTGTTCTACATTAGCTACATGTTGTTACGGTTTATAATTTATAATGAAGGGTTTTCAATGTCTGACCTTTTCAGCAGGAACAGCGTATAGCTCTGGGACCAGACGTATGCCATTCTGTTCTCTTATAAGGATTTCTTCCAGGGTCTCTCTGTACTCTTCAATCTGGAACAACATTTAAAGAAAGAGTGAAAAGAGAGAGGGGGTTTGCATTGTGACAGAGTTTTTCACACCTTCAGGAAACCTCTCAAAGCGTCTTGCTGCCAATGAGGTACTTTTTCAGAACTCTAATCTCTGTAGGTCTGTTATAATGTCAAAATACAGAATATTTTCCCCAGAATGTTTCACACTCTCTCAGAAAAATATAGATTTTTTTTTTGCTAAATAGGACTTCTGCCCAGAGAATGACGATTTGCTTCATCCGATGAAAACCGCACAATGAAATGGAAACAGAACAGTTCTGGATAAAGGCTAATTATTGCTATTTTAGGTGAGGCATTAACCTACTTAAATACATACTGCTGAAATAGTGCACGGAGGGACTGCATGTTAAACTTATGGCCTACAGCATTAGTTTCAGGTCTGACACATGAGCTTCATGTAGGAAATCCGTACAATTCAGGGCCACAGCTTGATAGCAGAGTGATTTTTACTTGTACCATTGTGTTTGCTGGTCATATTCACTGGAAGTTAACAAGGCTTGCTGCTTGTTTGCTCCATATTCACATGCTATGGAAGATGAAGATGATCTTTTGGCCCATTTTGATTGCGCCACCTCAAGGCTCAACCAATCTTCCTGGCTTCCATTGTTAAAGTCCCCTTTATGTACATTTCCAGGTGCTCATTCTAAATATCCTCTTAACCTGCTGCCTAAATATTATTGGAAATGTGATAGTGAGCTAGCTTTCTGCAGGTCCTAAATCCTCAGATCCAACCTTGCAAGGATTTACCTTCACAGTTACGGATCTGGGCTTGGGATCCGCCATAAGCAACAGTCGTACAGAGAGAATCAGAGGGCACAGAAGGAGACCATTCAGCCCATCATGCCTCTGTTAGCTTTGTGAAAGTACTGCCAATGGCTCCCATCCCCTGCCCATTCACAAGGCTTTTTGTGAAATAATTTCTCCCTCTAGTTCTTTTGCCAACCTATGACATCTGGTTACCACCCCGCTCGCCAAAGGTAACATTTTCTTCCTATTTGCTTGATCAGAATTTTTGAATATATGTCTATTTCCATCTCTCTCCCCCCTCAGGTACCATGCCATAAGAGGGTGTTGGTGTCTTGCTCTGCAGGCATGAAGCATCTTTGTTCATCCAGTTTGCGAGGCTCCTTAATAAACTGAGATCTTCTAACAGTCTGTATACATATGTAATTCCTCAATAACTGATGGTCCTGCACAGCGGGAAGCGAGACCGTGCAGGCTTTCAGGGGGTGAGGAACTAATGGGCAAAGATCAAAGGTAGAATTTAATATCTCCCCCCCGCCCCCCCCAACTCCCCAGAGGTGGGTTTGGAGGCAGCATGGCATGGGCAGGAGATACTGCCACCTTCCCGCCTCTCTCTGATGATGTACCAGGCAGAAGACTTGCGGGCAGCCTGCCAGGACACCAGCTGAGGCCCTTAAGTGGCCACTTAAGGATCTCACCCTGCAGCCGCTGGTATTTAACCAGCAGTGGGCACGGGACGGCATTCAGTGGCCATCCACCAAACCCTGTCACATTTTCCAGCAGTCTAATTGGTGAGGGCTAGGGGTGGGGTGAGAAGGGGGAATTCCTCATTGTCAAGCACTCTGTGCCTGATCCAGGGTCCTGAGATTGGGAAGGGCTGGGGACTTCCACTGCCCTTACGGTCAACCCCCACCCCACCCCACTGATGACCATTTCCCCCTCCCTGTGACTCCCATCCTGCCCCATTTACCTGACTCCACAGGATCCATCACCGATCCTCTGGGCATGCCCCCCTGCAATACCCACAGTAGCCACCTCTCCCAGTGGCGCCAGCAATGCTGCAGAGTTGCCGGCCTCTACTTGGTCCAGGGGCAGGATATCCGCCCCAGACACGCAGTGCAGCAATTAAATGACACCTCGGGGAACCGTGAACCCCAGAGTCAGGGTTCCCATTACCAGTTAGGAACTTAATTCCACGAGGGCTCCTGAAGATCGGGTCAGCAGCGGTACTACCAGGTTCCACAGTGAATGACAGGACCCCACCATCCACGTTAAATTTCGCCCCGTCAGAGCATGCCGGCTTAAATTAGTTTAAAATCATATGTTCTTTCATTATTCTTACAATTTCATTGTTAATCCCTCTGTCAACGTTTACAATGGAAACTGCCTATGTAAACTTGTCACACTATGATGCCATCCTCCCACCAGTAGTGGTGCTATAACATCTCAGCTGTGCAAATCTCCTGCAGAGAAACCACTCTGATTCACAAATCACCCTGAATTTGATTTAACCATGAATACTATGACATAATCAGAGTATTTATACTGACTTTTACTAAATCAATTCGTCTGTTTGCAGTGGCTCTTAAAAGGCAGGCAGAATGCAGAAAAACTTGAACAGCAGTCTCAGGCTAACGTAGGTTGATGGTTATTTTCATCAGTGATAAAGGAAGCAGTTACATGTGTCAGCTTCATCACTGTGATCACAACAGCAGGAAACATTGTTCCTACTGGGCTCCACCAATGGGTGATGTGAGTTTTGTTGCTCCTTTCCTGAGATCAATGTTTTGTTTTAAAATGTTTGCAAGGTGCTTGTTCAACTGCCAGTCACCTACGATGCTCGCTGGCATCTTCCCATCTGGCACAATGTTCTTCTCTCTTGAGTTGTCACATTCTTTCTTCTCATTTGCAGCCTTGAGATCGGTCTGGTGAGCCAGCTGTCTGAGTGTTTGTACTAATCGTTACTACAGCCAGCTCTGCCACTTCAACTTTACACCTCAGGCAATTTACTGCCATCAGGGCAACACACAGTCTGCAATGCACTGTTTACTCTTCAGTTTGTCACAGAATCAACAAACTGTACCAGCCCGTGCAGTGAGGGCACCCCAGAGACAGACCCACTGAAACCCTTGATAGCCCAATGATTCAGTTAACTTGGTTATCTTGGTAAAATATCATTCCCTAATCCTAAAATCAAGAGATTTTACACTATGGGTGTCACGTTACATTTTAGCAGGTTGAAAATTTCCCGGGAGCTGAACCCAGTGTGATCCCCACCCACCCGGGAGCAGTACGCAGTGCGACTGACCTTCACCCTCCTCTGAGAACTGTACCCAGTGTGACGGATCCCCACCGTCACCCTGGAGCTGTACCGAGTGCGGCTGACCCTCACACTTCCCTGAGAGCTGTGCCCAGTGCGGCTGACCCTCAACCTCGCCCGGGAGCTGTACCCAGTGTGACCGACCTTCAACCTCGCCCGGGAGCTGTACCCAGTGTGACTGATCCTCACCCTCATCCGGGAGCTGTACCCAGTGTGACAGACCCTCACCCTCGTCTGGGAGCTGTACCCAGTGTGACTGACCCTCACCCTCGTCTGGGACTTGTACCCAGTGTGACTGACCCTCACCCTCCCCTGAGAGCTGTACCTAGTGTGATTGACCCTCACCCTCCCCTGAGAGCTGTACCCAGTGCGATTGACCCTCACCCTCGCCCGGGAGCAGTACCCAGTGTGACTGATCCTTACCCTCCCTTGAGAGCTATACCCAGTTTGACTGACCCTCACCCTCGCCCAGGAGCTTACCCAGTGTGACTGACCGTCACCCTGCCCTGAGAGCTGTACCCAGTGTGACTGACCCTCACCCTCGCCCGGGAGCTGTACCCAGTGTGACTGACCCTCACCATTCCCTGAGAGCTGTACCCAGTGTGACTGACCCTCCCCATTCCCTGAGAGCTGTACCCAGTGTGACTGACCCTCACCCTCGACTGGGAGCTGTACCCACTGTGATCCACACCCACCCTCGCCCGGGAGCTATACCCAGTGTGATCTACACCCACCCTCGCCCGGGAGCTGTACCAGTGTGATCTACACTCCCCTCGCTCGAGTGCTGTACCCAGTGTGATACACACCCACCCTCTCCCGGGAGGTGCACCCAGTGTGATCCACACCCACCCTCTCCCGGGAGGTGCACCCAGTGTGATCCACACCGACCCTCGCCGGGGAGCTGTACCC
Organism: Carcharodon carcharias; assembly: GCF_017639515.1. Lineage (NCBI taxonomy): Eukaryota > Metazoa > Chordata > Chondrichthyes > Lamniformes > Lamnidae > Carcharodon > Carcharodon carcharias. Next base: position 83,888,079 of record NC_054484.1, read on the forward strand.
AGGATGATCCACATCCACCCTCGCCTGGGATCTCTACCCAGGGTGATCCACACACACCCTCGCCCGGGAGTTGCACCCAGTGTGATCCACAACCACCCTCGCCCGGGAGCTCTACCCAGTGTGATCCACACCCACCCTCGCCCGAGAGCTGCAGCCAGTGTGATCCACACCCACTCTCACCTGGGAGCTGTACCCAGTGTGATCTACACCCACCCTCGCCTGGGAGCTGCACCCAGTGTGATCCACACCCACTCTCGCCCGGGAGCTATACCCAGGGTGATCCACACCCACCCTCGCCCGGGAGCTATACCCAGGGTGATCCACACCCACCCTCGCCCGGGAGCTGTACCCAGTGTGATCTACACCCACCCTCGCTCGGGACCTGTACCCAGGGTGATCCACACCTACCCTTGCCCGGGAGCTATACCCAGGGTGATCCACACCCACCCTCGCCCGGGAGCTATACCCAGCGTGATCTACACCCACCCTCGCCCGGGAGCTGTACCCAGTGTGATCTACACCCACCCTCGTCCGGGAGCTGTACCCAGTGTGATCTACACCCACTCTCACTCGGGACCTGTACCCAGTGTGACCAACCCTCACCCTTGCCCGGGACCTGTACCAAGTGTGACTGACCCTCACCCGGGAGCTGGAGCCAGTGTGACTGACCCTCACCCTCCCCTGTGTGCTGTACCCATTGCAACTGACCCTCACCCTCCCCTATGAGCTGTACCCAGTGCAACTGACCCTTACCCACCCTGAGAGCTGTTCCCAGTGTGACAGACCCTCACCCTCCCCTAAGAGCTGTACCATGTGACTGACCCTCACCCTCCCCTGTGCGCTGTACCCATTGCAACTGACCCTCACCCTCCCCTGAGAGCTGTACCCAGTGTGACTGTCCCTTACCCTCCCCTGAGAGCTATACCAGTGTGACTGACCCTCACCCTTCCCTGACAGCTGTACCCAGTGTGACTGACCCTCACCCTTCCCTGACAGCTGTACCCAGTGTGACTGACCCTCACCCTTCCCTGACAGCTGTACCCAGTGTGACTGACCCTCACCCTTCCCTGACAGCTGTACCCAGTGTGACTGACGCTCACTCTCGCCCGGGAGCTACACCCAGTGTGACTGACCCTCATCCTCGCTCGAGAGCTACACCCAGTGTGACTGACCCTCATCCTCGCTCGAGAGCTACACCCAGTGTGACTGATCCTCAACCTCGCTCGAGAGCTACACCCAGTGTGACTGACCCTCAACCTCGCTCGAGAGCTGTACCCAGTGTGACTGACGCTCACTCTCGCCCGGGAGCTACACCCAGTGTGACTGACCCTCATCCTCGCTCGAGAGCTACACCCAGTGTGACTGACCCTCAACCTCGCTCGAGAGCTACACCCAGTGTGACTGACCCTGAACCTCGCTCGAGAGCTACACCCAGCGTGACTGACCCTCATCCTCGCTCGAGAGCTACACCTAGCGTGACTGACCCTCACCCTCGCCTGGGAACTGTGCCCAGTGGTGAAACATTCTCCTCATGCTGCCTTCAGTTTTTACCTGCTCAAACTGCCCTTCAGGCAGCAGCGTCTCAAAACCTTGTCGGCCTAGTCCTTCTTTAGACATCCACATCAGAGTCTGTTTGTTATTTGAGCTGGTGGCCCAGGAAGCTAAGCGATTATGGCCTTTCACCCAGCGGAGGCCAATGGCAAGAGTTTGGACCAGAAGAGGACCAAGGAAGTTATTTCATTTTAACTTCTTTTCAAAAAAAAAACTCTCCTTATGTGACTCTGAATCTCACTCCATATCACTTACTAGAGTGCCAGAGGCTGATTGGTCAGTCCCTGCTGTTGTCATCCTGTGTGGACATCTGACCAGTTGGGTGCAGGCATGTCCTAAGGGATAAAATCACCCACACCTCTGGCAGCCATGGTCAGCATGGTTTGGCCCACTGTTAGATTCCCACACTGAATTCAAACCAGGGTTTGGTAGACCTGGTGCTCATGACACCCAACCAATGCAATGATTAACAAAGTCAGCATAATGCTAAATGACATCTCAGTAGAGTACAAGTCATTTGAAGCCACGTGCAATTTGTACACAGCTCTGGTCAGACCACACCCGGAGTACTTGGCCCAGTTGTGGTCAGAAACATGCGGCCATCATTCAAGCACTGGAGACAACGCTGAGAATATCCACAAGGCTGATTCTGAGCTGAACTCTACCAAGTTACATGGAAAACTTGAGCAATGAAGTTCAACAGGGCACAGTGTGGAGAGGGAAGGTGGTAAGTATAATGAGCAGTCAACCAAATCAGTTTACATCCCCTTGAGAGGAGACACCCTACAGGTGACTCTCCACAGCATACAAGAATATAACAATTACAGAAAAGGTTTTTTTTCTATTATTCATTCATTGGATGTGGGCTTCAGTGGCTGGGCCAACATTTACTGCCCATCCCTAACTGCCCTTGAGAAGGTGGTGATGAGCTGCCTTCTTGAGCCGCTGTAGCCCATTTGGTGTAGGTACACCCACAGTGCTGTTAGGGAGGGAGTTCCAGGATTTTGACCCAGTGACAGTGAAGGAACGGTGATATATTTCCAAGTGAGTGACTTGGAGGGGAACTTCCAGGTGGTGGTGTCCCCATGTGTCTGCTGCCCTTGTCCTTATGGATGGTAATGGTCGTGGGTTTGGCAGGTGCTGCCTAATGAGCCTTGGTGAATTCCTGCAGTACATCTTATAGATGGTACACTCTGCTGCTACTGTGCATCGGTGGTGGAAGAAGTGAATGTTTGTGGATGTGGTGCCAATCAAGTGGGCTGCTTTGTCCTGGATGGTGTCAAGCTTCTTGAGTGTTATTGGAGCTGCACTCATCCAGGCAAGTGGGAAGTATTCCATCACACTCCTGAATTGTGCCTTGTAATTGGTAGACAGGCTGTGGGGAGTCAGGAGATGGGTTACTTGTCACAGGATTCCTCGTCTCTGACCTGCTCTTGTAGCCACAGTATTTATATGGCGAGTCCAGTTCAGTTTCTGGTCAATGGTAACCCCCAGAATGTTGATAGTGGGGTATTTAGTGATGGTATTGTCATTGAACATCAAGGGGCAATGGTTATATTCTCTCTTGTTGGAGATGGTCATCGCCTGACACTTGTACAGTGTGAATGTTACTTGCCACTTGTCAGCCCAAGCCTGGATATTGTCCAGGTCTTGCTGCATTTGGACATGGACTGCTTCAGAGTCTGAGAAGTTGAAAATGGTGCTGAACATTGTTCAATCATCAGCGAACATCCCCACTTCTGACCTTATGATAGAAGAAAGTTCATTGATGAAGCAGCTGAAGATGGTTGGGCCAAGGACACTATCCTGAGGAACGCCTGCAGTGATGCCCTGGAACTGAGATGAATCACCTCCAACAACCACAACCATCTTCTTTTATGCTAGTTATGACTCCAACCAGCAGAGAGTTTTCCCCCTGATTCCCATTGACTCCAGTTTTGCTAGGGCTCCTTGATGCCACAATCTGTCAAATGCTGCCTTGATGTCAAGGGCAGTCACTCTCAACCCACCTCAGGAGTTCAGCTCTTTTATCCATGTTTGAACCAAGGCTGTAATGAGGTCAGGAGCTGAGAGGCACTGATGGAACCCAAACTGAGAGTCAGTGAGCAGGTTATTGCTAAGCAAATGCCGCTTGGTAGCACTGTTGATGACCCCTTTCATCACTTTACTGATGCTGGAGAGTAGACTGATGGGGTGGTAATTGGCCGGGTTGTATTTGTCCTTTTTGTGTACAGGACACACCTGGACAGTTTTCCACATAGCCGGATAGATGCCAGTGTTGTCGCTGCACTGGGACAGCTTGGCTAGGGGCACAGCAAGTTCTGGAGCACAAGTCTTCAATACTATTACCGGGATATTGTCAGGGCCCATAGCCTTTGCAGTATCCAGTACCTTCGGCTGTTTCTTGACATCACGTGGAGTAAATTGAATTGGCTGAAGACTGGCATCTGTGATGCTGGGGACCTCTGGAGGAGGCCGAGATGGATCATCCACTCAGCGCTTCTGGCTGAAGATTGTTGCGAATGCTTCAGCCTTATCTTTTGCACCGATATGCTGGGCTCCTCCATCATTGAGGATGGGGATATTTGTGGAGCCTCCTCCTCCAGTAAGTTGTTTAAAATTTCACCACCATTCACAAGTGGGAGGACTGCAGAGCTTAGAACTGATCCGTTGGTTGTGGAATCGCTTAGTTCTGTCTAGCACTTGCTGCTCATGCTGTTTGGCACGCATGTAGTCCTGTGTTGTAGCTTCACCAGGTCGACACCTCATTTTTAGGTATGCCTGGTGCTTCTCCTGGCATGCCCTCCTGCACTTTTCATTGAACCAGGGTTGATCCCCTGGCTTGATGGTAATGGTAGATTGGGGGATGTGCTGGGCCATGAGGTTACAGATTGTGTTTGAGTACAATTCTGCTGCTGCTGATGGCCCACAGCGCCTCATGGATGCCCAGTCTTGAGTTGCTAGATCAGTTTGAAATCTATCCCATTTAGCACGGTGGTAGTGCCACACAACATGATGGAGGGTATCCTCGATGTGAAGGCGGGACTTCATCTCCACAACGACTGTGTGGTGGTCACTCCTACCGATACTGTCATGGACAGATGCATCTGCGGCAGGCAGGTTGGTGAGGATGAGGTCAAGTATGTTTTTCCCTCTTGTTGGTTCCCTCACCACCTGCCGCAGACTCAGTCTGGCAGCTATGTCCTTTGGAACTTGGCCAGCTCGGTCAGTAGTGATGCTATCGAGCCACTCTTGATGATGGACCTTGAAGTCCCCCATCCCGAGTATATTCTGTGCCCTTGCCACCCTCAGTGCTTCCTCCAAGTGGTGTTCAACATGGAGGAGCACTGATTCATCAGCTGAGGGGGGGTGGTATGTGGTAATCAGCAGGAGGTTTCCTTGCCCATGTTTGACCTGATGCCATGAGACTTCATGGGATCTGGAGTCGAAGTTGAAGACTCCCAGGGAAACTCCTTCCCGACTGTATACCACTGTGCTACCACCTCTGCTGCGTCTGTCCTGTCGTTGGGACAGGACATATCCAGGGATGGTGATGGTGGTGTCTGGAACATTATCTGTAAGGTATGATTCCGTGAGGATGACTATGTCAGGCCGTTGCTTGACTAGTCTGTGAGACAGCTCTCCCAATTTTGGCACAAGGCCCCAGATGTTAGTAAGGGGTACTTTGCAGGATTGACAGGGCTGAGTTGCTGTTCTCTTTTCCGCTGCCTAGGTCGATGCCGGATGGTCTGTCCAGTTTCATTTCTTTAAGACTTTGTAATGATTTGATCCAACTGAGTGGCTTGCTGGGCCATTTCAGAGAGCATTTAGGAGCGAACCATATTGCTGTGGGTCTGGAGTCACATGTAGGACAGGTAAGGATAGCAGATTTCCTTCCCTAAATGACATTAGTGAACCAGATGGGTCTTTCAGACAATCGACAATTTTTCCATGGTCATCGTCAGACTTTTAATTCCAGATTTTTATTGAATTCAAATTCATTACCCTAGGTGTCTGGATTACTAGTCTGATGACAATCCCACTACATCAATGCTTCCCCGCTATAATCCAGAGAATTATTTAAAATTAAATTGTACGTAATACAAGGGGCCATTGGTACAAGTAAAATAAAAGGCAAACCTAGAATTTACAAAAATGAGTTTCACAGCTATACAATTTCAAATATGTTTTCGATTAGAATAGGTAGCATGAAATAATTGGATAGCTATGATAATGAAGGTGAAGCATATGCTGTCAATGTTTATTGTGTTACTAAGGTAGGATCTGATTAGTGCACAGGTAGATGATGATCAATGAAGCAAGCTTTACTCTCCATGTAACTGATGGATCAAGAATTACTCCCCACATAACCGATGGATCTAGCATTACTCTCCATATAACTGATGGATCAAGAATTACTCCCCACATAACCGATGGATCTAGCATTACTCTCCCTATAACTGATGAGGTTTCCAATGTCCTACCTGCACTTTGTCTTCTCTAAATACCCCATCAATGAGGAGATAGGTCCAGAATACAGGCCATTCACATTCAATGTTTTCAAACAACTGAAGTTCAGCAGAATCGTAATGCAGTCTGCTAGGATCCTAAGAACAGAAGGTAGTGATTTAAATACAGAAACTTTAAAAAAATTAATCATTAATATGCCAATGCCATCATTTTCAAATAATCAATTTGAGATCAGGAATAGTTTGCAACATTGGAAAAATTAAGAGAGACGCAGTTGTATTAAAGGGGAATGTTTACCAGAATACATTTTCAAATATTTTAAAATTACCAATGAGTTTGAATCTTTTTTTGTAAATTTACGTAGGCGTGTTAAAGAGTCAAGCAGAATGCTGATGGCATTATCAGGGTCTAAGCTTGGAACAACTATAGAGCAAGACAAGAACGAAGGAGTGTTAACAAAAGAGTATTCATGCAAAAGATAAAATGTTGGTACTGATCCTTCTGTCGGAGTTCAAAAATCACTCTATACTTATAAAGAATATAATTACCGCCACAGACCTACTGTTAAACAGGTGAGACATCATTCTCTAAGTTCTGACTGTAGCCAATTTTCTGTTCAGTTAGATGGTGCATCTACTTATCAATCTACAGACAAGAAATTGGATTCTATCTACCTCTCTTGGAGTTTTGTAGCCATCTCTCAAAAATCGACAGCAGCCATACCGCCCCTGTACAACAGAAATAAATCACAATGTCACAAAGAAAGCTCAGTCATGTAATAGTTGGACAGCACAGTACAGGTATAAGTCCACATTACACAAAGACACAGTTCTCTCCCAAAGTGAGCAAACACTCACACAATGGGAAAAACATGGCCTGGGTGCCCTGTGTAATGAAGTTATAAACCAGTTCTTTCCAGGTTTGCAGGTTCCATTGTGCAGTGCCCAGATAAATCACCCCAACCATGTTCCACTTTGTGTAGACCCTCGCAGGTCAAAGCTCCAACAGATAGGCAGGTCCTGGCTGGACAAGCAGTGGGAAGATTACCACTGATTTTCACGACTTAAGTTGGGACGTTTCAACTGGACTCATTATTGCAGAACTCCGACTGGGCTATGTGCTTCAGTGTCAGAAAGAGGATTTCTATTCTTTACTGCATTTCTGTTCTCCATACCAGAATTGAACTCGGGTGATTGAGTCTGGTTCTGATGTGATAATGTCCCAGGGTTCAGCAGCTCATAAACCATCACTGTCTGAGATCGCACACAAAGACTGTCCATTGGGAGAGAGGTATTTACGGGCTTGTGTAGAATGCCAATGAAGGGACAAATGGGGCCAATTCTAAACTCCCCCCTCCACCACATGGCACCTCAGCTGGAGAGGGGGCAGCATGAGAACGGTTAGAGTGTCAATTAACAATCTGGTGTCTGTTCATCACAATTTTGAATTGGGTCCTGAAAGGGGTGGCAGCAGGTCAGTCAGTCCTTGGCAGGAGGCCATATATAATAAGGAGAACTGGTGTCCTTTGTGTACGTAGGCCCTACTTTCAGCTTTCAAGCACAAATGAGCAGGGCATGTCCCTCACAGGCTTGTAGCAGTGGGTAGGTGGCCCAGCAGTCCGTGAAATGGTCCCGCATATTATGCATCCTTCTTTTGGTTGGGCCAGGGGGAGCAGGGGCCCTTGAGGCCTTGATTCCTCTGCCTCTTCTCACCTTGCCAGCAAAAATTTATCAATCTCAGTTTTCAGATTTTCAAACAGCCCCCAGCCTCAACAGCATTTTGGGGGAGAGTGTTCCAGAGTGTTCCACTATCCTCTCTGTGAAGAAATGCGTCCTGACATCACCCCTGAGCAGCAGAGCTCTAATTTTAAGATTACGCTCCCCTCCCCCCCACCTCCCCTTTGATTTTGGACTGCCCCCACCAGAGGAAAGAGGTTAGATTTACAGAAACTCCTTTATTTAGCTTGAACCCTTCAATTAGATCGCCCCTTAATCTTCAAAACTCAAGGAAATATAAGCCTAATCTCTGCAACCAGTTCTCAGGATTTAACCCTTTTAGCCACAACATCATTCTTATGAATCTGTACTGCATTCCTTCCAAGATTAATTTCTCTTTCCTGAGGTCTTAGAACTGAATACAGTTACTGCAGATGTGGTCTAACCAGAGCTTATTGCAACTGCAACATAACAAACATACGAATTAGGAGCAGGAGTAGGCCACTCGGCCCCTCGAGCCTGCTCCACCATTCAATAAGATCATGGCTGATCTAATTTTAACCTTAACTCCACATTCCCGCCCACCCCAATAACCTTTCACCCCCTTGTTTACCAAGAATCTATCCACCTGTGCCTTAAAAATATCCAAAGACTCTGCTTCCATCACCTTTTCCAAAGACTCACAACCCCCTGAGTGAAAAAATTCTCCTCATCTCCATCCTAAATGGGTGACCTCTTATTTTTAAGCTGTGACCCCTAATTCTAGATTCTCCCACAAGAGGAAACATCCTCTCCATATCTACCCTGTCAAGACTTCTCAGGATCTTATAAGTTTCAATCAAGTCACCTCTTATTCTTTCAAACTCCAGTGAATACAAGCCTAACCTATCCCCATAAGACAACCCACCCATTCCTGGTTATTAGTCTGGTAAACCTTCTCTGAACTGCTTCCAACACACTTACATCTCTCCTTAAATATGGAGACCAATTCTGCATACAGTAATCTAGATGTGGTCTCATCAATGCCCCATATAACTGAAGCCTAACCCCCCTACTCTTGCATTCAATTCCCCTTGCAGTTGAATACATAATATAACGTCGACCCTTTTGTATTTAAGGCCCTTTGACAGAAAGGTCAACATCCCATTATCCTTTTAAATTATATTTTGTACCTTACCACTCTGTGGATGTCTTGTGGCACAATGGGTGGCTCTCTGCTTCTGAGTCAGAAGCACTAAGTTCAAGTCCCCTCCCAGGACTTGATGGCCATGGAAGGTGCGTTCATAACATGGCCAAACAGGTTGTGTGTCAATCTGTAAATCCTTCCAAAACATGCTGGTGGGAGTGGGAGGGATTCCTGGCGAGTCATGTCATGGAAATGAAATAGGAGCCTCTACCATCACTATCCCTAACTTCAGACTACACATGCCTGTAAAAGTGCATCTATCAATGTCCCTTTGTGACTTCCTGCTCCCATCCTACGCCACTTACAACATCACCAAGCCTGGTGTCATGAACTACCTGGATGTATGACTCTATTCTTTCAGCTAAGTGATTCATAAATACAGTGAAAATCTGAAGCCCCTGTATGGGTCCCTGGGAGACACCAGCAGTCATGTCCTGCCAGTTAGAGTACATATCCATTATCATTACACTCTGTCTCCTATCCCAATTCCCTCGCCAAGCCAGTAGGCTGGCTCCAATTTTACATCCTGTCATTTTTGTTAACTACCACACGTGTGGAATTTTGTCAAATACCTTCTGGAAGTTCATATAGATAACATCTGCAGACACTTCCTTATCTACCATATTATCTGTCTGCAGTTAAAAATTGGTCCTAAAGTCTTCAAGAAGAAGGAATACTAGTATAACAGCAAGAGGAAGTGCTCATGTAAAGCTGTCTTACTGTACCACTCCAGATAGCACAGTTATTTGATTTTTAAAAAACGCACCTGCAATTTTGTAATTATTTCATTCTTTGTCACATTCACAAGATCAATGTCCTCCACAGCAAAAGCAGGGTAGGAAATAATGGAGAGAAGCCCAGCGTCAATCTCCTTTGATGTTGAAGCTCTGGGTAACATAGAAAGGAGAATGGACTGAAATAAAAAGAGAACAACGTGAATCAATTAAAAATAACCAATCACATTTGGACTGTTCAATTAAGGCAGTTCTCAGGTCAAATCACACCCATGAAATTCTCTCTCGTTTACCTGGCAATGCTGAACTTCATCAGGAAGAACATGAATGACTGACTTGGGGCCTCCCCGGGCACCAAACAAATCCAGTTCATCAATTGCCTCCAGGGCTGCCTGTTGCAACAGGAAATAGTTAGATTAGTATGAAATAATTAACATCCAGTCTGACTGTTGAATATTGACAGACGTATTGCTTGTCGAACAATGGATAACATATCTGCTGAAATAGGATTGAGACAATTCAAACACGTGTAAGGGTCTTCAATCAGAAACTTCTATTACTGCAAAAAACCAGAGATTCAAAATCCACAGGTCTCCCACTCAGGATTGTGTCCACCAGAATCAGTGCATAACTGTTTTAGGTCAATTTAAATTGTGTGACACTAATGGAAATGCTAGCCTCATGAGTTAACCATGAATGGCAGAGTTTATCAATAAAGACAGCAGAGCATCGAGAAAGATACACTGTAACAGCAACATAACAGAGACTTCTGCTCACTGCTTTGTAGAAAAAACAGAATGCGGACATAGAACTGAAAAGCTCTCAACTCTGGACACTATGATATAAATTAATGGTGAAAGAGTCTTCTCACTCCCATTAAAAGAAGCAAATACCTCAAAACTGTAGAAGAAGAGAAGGAACTGCTATTGGGAGGAGAGGCACCAGCCAGCACTCCTCGTCCTCCCCAGAACAATGGTCTGGTCAATCCGCATTTGGAACCATATCACAGAATGGCTACAACACAGAAGGAGGCCATTTGGCCCATTGTGTCTGCACTGGTTCTCCAAAGGAACCTTCTCCCTCAATTTTCTCCATTCAGATTGTTATCTAATTTCCTTTTGAAGAAGCCATGATTGAACCTGTCTCCACCACACTCTCAAGCATTGCGTTCTAGACCCTAGCTATCATGTGTGAAAAAGCTTTTCCTCATGTCTCCATTGCCACTTTGGCCAAACACCTTAAACTGTGCCCTCTGCTTCTCGACTCTTCTACCAATGGGAACAGTTGTTCTCTATCTACTCTGTCTGGACCCCTGATATTCCACAGTTGAGTAATATTTAAGGCTGTTTAATGTTGTTCAGCAAGACAATAAAGCGCTTAATGATGATAATAATAATTAATTAATAATAATCCTATGCCAGTGCCACAGTAGGGGATTTTCAGTGTCAGTCTCATCTGCTCAGCAACGATAGGAGGTGTCCAGGTTCCCTGCAGCAGCAGGACCCTTCGGCCCTTTATAGACACAGCTTAATTCAGATGAGTTTCTTTACAAAGTAAAATCGGCCAGTCTTTGTACCCGAGCCACTTCTCTGGTCTGGCAGCTGTCCATACAACCACCGGGAGTCCCTTGTATCTTATTTCATTGGGCAGACACACCAGTCTTGTACTGGACCCTGACTGAGCCAGTGATGTGGGATCTCCCAGCACCGAAAGTCGCCAAACATCACTGGGGGCGAAGGAGGCTTCCACCCTTGGAAATCTTGGGAACAGCATCGTCCTAGCCATTTCCCATTGGGCTATTCCCAGATCTGGCTGCAGCATTGGCAGGAGTCTGGCTGGACCCTGTACCCGGCCTGGAAGAAACATCAGATTTTTGCAACACCGTTGCAATTTCACTTGTTACGTGGGCCTTCTCACTCTGGAAAGCTCCAGTAATGAGAATGTGCTGGGAGCTCTTCATAAGAATAATTATAGTGAAAAATGTCCAAAATAGTTTTTAGAAGTGACAAAGTGAATCAAGCAGTGGCCACAATGAAAGCTGTAAACACATTAACCCTGCCTTGGCGTACATGTGACTCATTGCAATGACAACTGCACAACTTTAAGGGCTGATGGGATGACAAGTGAATGGCCAGTGGAACAGCCTCATTAAATTGCTTATGGCCAGGATTTTCTGGTCGTCAAGGGGGCTCGGCGGGGGTGAGCAGGAGCGGCCGCGAACCGGACCACCACCCGCGATAGGGCCCCGCGATTTCACGCTGGCTAGCCAATTAACATGATAGCATGAAACGCGCGCTGCAGCACTCAGTGCTGCCTGTGTTGGGGGGGGGGGGGTGGTGGTGTGAGGAAGGCGAGTGTGGAAGTTCACACATACGTGTGGGTGCGCACAGTAAAAGCTCTGTGTCTCATGGAGCTGATGATTTTGCAAATACACAATAAAGAATTTAAAAATGTTTAAAAAAAAGTCCCCTGTCACATGATCAGAGACGTGTAAGAGATGAGTGCAAAAAGTCATCCGCCTGTGGATGAGGTTTCGCAAATAATGTAAAGGCCGCTTGGCCTTTTCACCCGCCCGCCAACCGAATGGTTGGACAGGCAGCAAAAAATTTCAATCAATTAGTTCATTAAGGGCCTTAACAGGCTGTCTAATTGTCAGCGGATGTGCTGCCGACTCCTGTGTGCACCCGCCGACCAAAATACCGCGCAAATGCACAATGACGTTGGGCAGCTCGCCCGACATCACCGCGCGTAATTTTATGCTCATTTGGGTCAGGTGCTCGCCCGCCCAACGAGTGCAATATCCTATGATTTCTGAACTAAGATACTGAATCAGAATGAAGTCCACTTGTTTACTCTTAATTCAGAAGAATTTTCTTTTTAATTCTTTTCTTGGGATGTGGGTGTCATTGGCAAGGCTGGCATCTTTTTTTCTTCATTTACGGGATGTGGGCGTCGCTGGCCAAGCCAGCATTTATTGCCCATTAACCTTGAGAAGGTGGTGGTGAGCTGCCTTCTTGAAGCTCTGCAGTCCATGAGGTGTAGGTACACCCACAGTGCTGTTAGGGAGGGAGTTCCAGGATTTTTACCCAGTGACAGTGAAGGAGCAGCGATATATTTCCAAGTCAGGATGGTGAGTGACTTGGAAGGAAACTTCCAGGTGGTGGTGTTCCCATCTATCTGCTGCCCTTGTCCTTCTAGAAGATAATGGTCGTGGGTTTGGAAGGTGCTGTCTAAGGAGCCTTGGTGAGTTCCTGCAGTGCATCTTGTAGATGGTACAGGCTGCTGCCACCATGTGTTGGTGGTGGAGGGAGTGAATGTTTGTGGATGTGGTGCCAATCAAGTGGCTGCTTTGTCCTGGATGGTGTCAAGCTTCTTCATTTCCCATCAGAAAACGAATGCTATTCACTGCCATGAGAAAGGAGTCAGTAATCTTGGAAAACTCTGGGAAGGCTGGAAACTGCACAGGAAGAGGGAATGGAGGTGCAGTCTCAATAATAATTAGTGCAAATAAAACCATGTGGATAAATTGTCAGATTGTATGAATAAATCAATATCAATAACACAGGAGGCTTTTTCTGACTAATGTCTATCCATATCAACAGAGATTGATTTAAGAGGAGTAGACTATAAACTGCAGTGAAAACATTTTTGTTTCACTTATTTAGCCATGGAAACAAAATTCACCTTTTAATGTGTTTAATTCATAACTGGTGCTGTGCAATGTGGTTTATATGATAACTACTCCAATCACTTTACCCAAAACAAAAATAAATAGTTGTTTTGTAGTACAGGGCTTGAATGTTGCTGAAGAAAGAGACATGCTATCAAAACTTTTTGTCTTGCGCTCATCAGGGTAGCTTGCAAGGAATTACCAAACTGTAATGGGGGAACAATTTATACTGCATGAGATGAGAGTGCTGATTGGTTGGCAAGTGGACTCTGATTGGTGGAGGCATTGTCATGGACATTGCAGCTTGGAGCAGTTAACTGCCCAGCTATGTTCAAATTCAAACCAGGCAGGTCAACTCTGATTGGTCAAGGCACTATCCTGGGGGATGAACCAGGGAATGATCATTCCCTAAGCTTTGATTTAGATGAAAAAGGTGCAAACTGTGGACATGTTTCTTCTATCTGCAAAGGACAGGTCCTTATGTGTGAATATATGTGGCTTCTGGCATGCATAAGTGAGGCATACTGCGAGCCCAACTGGTTCATTTTTTGGGGCAATGCCTTGACCAATCAGAGTTGACCTGCCCCATTTAAATTTGAAGAAAGCTGAGCAGTTAACTATTCCATGCTGCATTCTCCATGGCAAAGCTTCTATCAATCAGTCCTTCCTTGCCAACCAATCAACACTCTCTTCTCATGTGGTATAAATTATTGTTCCCCCGGTACTGCTGGGAAATTCTTGCGAAATATTCTGATGAGTGCAAGATCAAAAGCTTTGATAGCATGTCTCTTTTATCAGGAACGCAGGAATATTGTGGTAGAGTTTGTGGTCAGCGGTGAAGGAAGCGTGCTCGCTGGTGACTTTGAAGTTAGTCTCGCTGAGAGATCTAGTGATCACTCTGACAGGAATTTCCCCTCTGTCGTCATGCCTGAAACTGATTGCAGCATATTTTACTGGGCATTCCCAGTGTGGAGCTACATGATGCCCAAACAGCCAATCACATTAAAGGACTCTCACTGCGATCCAACCGGGCAAGAAAAGCAGTCAAATAAAATCATCTTAAAAATGTTTACATTGAGCAAATTAAAGATTGGGACAATAGTGAGGGTAAAGGTAAAAGCTGAAGTATTCAGGGTTTTAAAAAATTAAATTTGAAAAATCGAGTTTAAATCATCTACCAATTAATCATTTAACAGCGCTGCATGATCATGAGATTTCTTTTCAGGGTCAGTTTTGTTGTTTGTCAAATCATCTTACATTGCTGTTAAGAACCCAGTTATACCTGACTGAAGAAGGTGTAATTTTGTATGGGGATTCAAACAGTGATGGCGGGAGCAGGGATGTTGAAATTCTCACTGATTTCAGTGATCGCCGGCTTGGGTTGTTGTGGGGGTGGGGGTGGTGATCGCGGTGCATCATGTGCCGGAGCATGGAGTGACACGGCACAACTTCATGGCTTCCGCACTAAGCTCCGCCAGCCCTACATCCTGAAGTTGCAGTCGCTTTCAGAGGCATAACAACAGCAAAATAGCTGTCGCCCATGTAACTCAGACCAATTAGAGATGGGCAATAAATGCTGGCCCAGCCAGGGACACCCATATCCTATAAATTATTTAATTATTTAATAAAATGTTATGATCAACAGAATCTATACAATCAAGAAGATACTGAAGCTGTTTACTGTTCAGCTTCAATAACAAACTTGAACCTGATTCCACTGTCACCATTCACTATCTAGTTATCTAGAGTTTCGAAGAACGAAAGGTAATCTCATTAAAACTTACAAAATTCTTACAGGGCGTGACGTAGATAGGATGTTTCCCCTGGCTGATGAGTCTAGAACCAGAGGACACAGTCTCAGGATAAGGGGTGGGCCATTTAGGACTGAGATGAGGAGGAATTTCTTCACTCAGAGGGTGGTGGATCTTCAAAATTCTCTACCCAGAGGGCTGTGGAACATGTTCAAGACAGAAATTGATAGGTTACTGGAGACCAATGACATCAAGGGATTCGGGATAGCGCAGAAAAGTGACGTTGAGGTAGATGTTCAGCCATGAGCAGACTCAAGGGGCCAAATGGCCTACTCCCCCCTCCTGTTTCCTGTAAATCAATGTTTACAGGGACATGTTTCAAAATGTGGCTCGCTTATACCTGCTGGCAGTTACATATATTCATGGAGTCACAGAAACTTGCAGCACAGAAGGAGGCCATTTGGCCCATCATGCCTGTGCTGGCTCACTGAAAGAACAGTGGTGCTCAGTCCCAAACCATCACCTTTTGCCCGTAACTCTGTAAGTTCTTCATCTTCCTGTCGTACTCTCTTTTAAAATTATTTATGGAATTAGCCTCCACTTTTTTTCAGGCGGTGTCTAGCTCCTGACAACCTCTAACTGAAAAACATTCTCCTCTTTTAACTGAATTTGACTCTATATGACCTCTGGTTATTGACACATACACTAGTGGGGATAGATTTTCCCTAGCTACTCTACTTAAACCTCTCATTATCTGGAAAACAATGATTCCTTTAAGCTGCACAAGCTGTGCACAAATTGACTCCTATAAATTACCACATGTGTGTGGCCACCCAAATCTTAATTTAAAAGGGCTGTGCACAAAAGAAAATAGTAATACACAGGGACCTGTCCTCTGTAAGCACCCTTTTTTGAATTAAACAAGAGTGGGGGAGGATAGCTCCCTGGTGTATTCTCCATGGAAATGCCTCAACCAATTAGAGTCGGCCTTCCAACCAATCAGCACCCTTCTCTCATGCAGTATAAATTGTTGCTCCCTTTGAAATTTGACTTTCTTGCATCTGTCCTGATGAGTGCAAAACAAACATGTTTTAAATCTAAGTGGCCATCTCTTGGAGTAGTGTAGCTCTTCTAATTGTTATTTTAAACTGAATCCAAGAATTCCAAACAAAAAGTGTTGCCACCCAGCACGGGAGGAGCTGCCGGTGCAGGTCAGGGAAAGAGAGGGGTCCTCCAGCTTGAAGTGCCCTCTCAGCAACTTATAGAACTTTGAAATAGAAAATGGCCAGGGCTGCTAGGCAACCACTGTGGGGGTAAACCCCCCTCCAGAAAGCAGCCTGTGACCTTAGCTATAACCTGGTAGAGGTGAGGGGGGTACAGGGAAGGGTCCTCTAAGCCTGCCCAGAGCACTGGATCCTCCAGCCCGCCATTCGGAGGCCACCTGCAGCCAGCTGCCAATGCCAAAGTGGGGGGGTCACAGAGCGATTGGAAAATTCCACTCGGCCTCTCATCCATGGCCTTGATTGGCCTTTTAATTAGCTTATCCTAACTGGCAGTTCTACGCCTGATCCAAACTGTAGTAAAATGGCTCGGGGAAGGGATGGCATTGGAAAACCAGCACACCGGCCAGCTGTGTAAAATTACACACCCACCCACAGGGTTCTTGACCCTGTATTGGGGAAAAAATCCTGCCTCAGACTGTTTGGATGAATGGCTTAGATCCAATTAATCAACATGTCTATTTAATAAATCCTAAGTATATAAACAATAATATCATTGCAAAGCCTCAAAGTTTACCAATGCAGTTTTCTTACACGATGAAAATGATTGGTAACATCTCTCTCGTACAATGGAAAACTACCATTTGGAGGTTGCTCAACTAGGACTAACTGGCCTGTTAGTACCCCAAGGAATGTACACAGGATTTAAGAGCAGGAGGAGGCCATTCAGCCCTTCGACCTGCTCTGCCATTCAATAAAATCATGACTGACCTGGATGTGGTCTTAACTCCCCTTTGCCGTCTGCCTCCCATAACCCTTGATTCTCTTGTCTATCAGAAACTTGTCTAATTCAGCCTTGAATATATTCAATGACCCAGTTTCTACTGCTCACTGGGGAAGAGAATTCCACAGAGTAACGACCCTTCGAGAGAAAAAAAATCTGCTCATCTCTGTCTTAGACAGTAGACCTCTTATTTTTAAACTATGCCTCTAGTCCTAGTCCCCCCGACAAGTGGAAACATTCTCCCAGTATTCACCCTATCAAGTCCCCTCAGGACCTTACATGTTTCAATAAGATCACCTCTCATTCTTCTAAACTCCAATGTGTTTAACTGTTCATCATTGATAAGCCCTTCATACTTGGGATGAGTTGTGTGAGCCTTCCCTGATCCGTTTCTAATGCAATCATATCCTTTTACAAATAAGGAGATCAAAACTGTACACAATATTCCATTTGTGGTCTCACCAAGGCCCTGTACAGCTGCAGTAAAACTTTCCTACTGAGGCTGTTTCTTCACACAATCCTGAGCACAAAGCTGGATCTGAAGCGAAGAAACGCTGGTGCTGCGTGAGAACAGACTGATAGCCAGTCTGCTAACAGCATTCCTTCACTCAGGAGCCTTGAGACTGACATCCACTGACAGGACCACCTGGCCCAGAGGAATGAAACATAACTGTGTCGGATCACCTACAAGGTTAGCTCTGGCGAGGACTATCCCCTTACTGGGCAGGCCCAGGAGTGACCGCGCAATGGTCTGCCACCCACAATCAGGCCCCGGCTGTGATTTCACGCTGGCCGGCCAATCAACGGCCAGCCGGTGTGAATCGCGCGCTGCAACGCTCAACGCTGCCGGGGCGGGGATGAGGAGGAGGGCGAGTGTGGACATTTGTGCATGTGCACTGGCGCAATCGCTGAAAGCTTTCTGAAGGTGCAGAGCTGCCTCAGGGAGCTGAAGATTTATAACATTAAAAATTAAGATTTAAAAATAAGGAAGACATGTCCCCTCAGGTGGCTCGGTCACATGAGCAGAGGACATGATGCAAATGAGTTATGAAAACTTTCATTTTATTTTTAATTAACATCAGAAACCTCATTCCGCCCCGTGGATGTTTCCTCAAATATCGAAAGGCTGTTTGGCCTATTCCCCCAGCTGCCAGCAGTAAGGTTGGATGGGCAGGGAAAAATTCTATTTAATGAGCTTAACGGCCCTCTTAATTGTCGGCGGGCACGCTGCTGACTCCCTCTTGCACCCGCCAACCAAAATATCGCGCGAGTGCATGATGACATCAGGATGCTGGCGTGACTTTATCGCGCGCTCTACACACTCCTGTGTGTCGGGCACACACCCACATGCTGAGGTGAAAATTCAGCCCGATAGCTCACTCCTGACTTCCTTACTTTGGAGATGTTGAACCAGACGTGAAAATGCAAACATATGCTACAGCATCGCACAGCATGCGCTTTAAATAAAGACTGTGGAAGGACGCCAAATGAACAGGTGGTGAAACAAGATGAGTTAGAAGTCGAGTCACGGCAATATTTCTGGACGTGACATCGCAATAAATAGATCGTCATGACAGGTTTCACTAAGTTGTCACATTTCTCCTCACAGTAGAAACACAAGGGTACGAATACATTCTTAGCAGCTGATGGAGTAAAGGAAAATATTGATAGAGTTCATGTTCCATCATGTCTTTGCACGCTAACATGTGATAACAAACACGCTCATGAGGGGCCACATGTTTCGTGAACAGGAATCTATAAATATACTGGAACAGGTTAGCTTTGGCTAAGAGATACCGGGCACAATCGCCCCAGATTTGCACTCAGTGCAGAAGTGGGCGGGTAACTCTGTGATGACGGGTTTTCACACTGTATCATCCCAATCCCGCCTCATTATTTATGCATTCCCGGGAAACACGTCTTTTCCATGGCAAACAGGCTCTCATTCACCTGTCCGCCATCACCTCACTGCTTCATCATGCCAGGCGCCATAGTTAAAGTCCAGCTGTGCACACACACATCTCAGAGCTTCCAGCCCACGACTGCTGCAGGGAAGACAAGACCCTGAGAGGCAATAAAACTGCAGCCCCTCCCAGGTTCAGTGACACGTCCCTCGAGCACCTTTTGGACAACATGGAGGCCTGCCAGGATGTCCTATACCCCTGCTCTAGCCGCAGAACAGGCAGCAACATTATTAGCTTGGTAGGCGATGGTAGCGGTGGTCAGTGCCAACGCCCTGAAAAAGAGGACAACCACCCAGTGCCACAAGAGGATGAATGATCTCCTCCATTCCACCAGGGTAAGTCACTCTTCTCATCAGTCTCAACTCACACACTCACAAACGCATCACACACCCACAGGGCCCTCACTCACTGCCAGTTCGAGGGACATCACCATTCACTCTCTCCCACACATACCTTCACTGTCCTCATCCTGTCCATGGGACCACTCACCACCCACACTGGCCAGACACATTTATCATCTGACCTGGCAGGTGTCCTGCTTACACTTTCTCCATCTCTGTTCATACAGGACAAGCTGGCACACAACAAGACAGAGGGGTCACAGACCGTTGGAGGAATGCCTGAAATCAAGGTCCTCACAGACTTTGAAAACAGAGCCATCCAGCTGGCCGGCGAGGATCTGGATCAGTCCTGAGCTGATGGTGAGGTCGGCTGCTCTACCAAGTGAGGATCCTGCAGTGCAACATCCATCAGACAACCATGCTGTGAGTGATGTGTCCTGTTTCACAGTCACTGCCATGCACTAATTATCTCCCCTTGCTTTCACAGGCACATCTGGGAAACAGCCGACAGAGTCCATTACCCAGGACCTCCAATCAAGCCCAGTGGGACCTCCGAGATCAGGACAAATCCAATGGCTCTTGCCTCCTGGCTGTCCTGGTCCCGGGCGAAATGCACAAAGTTGCGTGCCATGGAGAAGATGGCGTCCATGACCTCATGGATGCCTTTGTGGGTGGCATATTGTGAAATCCCACAGAGGTCACCTGTAGAGCCCTGAAAGGAGCCACTGGCATAAAAATTGAGCGTCGCAGTCACTTTCACAGCCACTGGCAGTGGATGCCCTCCATGTCCCCGTTGTGCCAAATCCTGCAGTAACTGGCAGATGTGACCCACCATGTCCCTAGACATGTGCAGTCTTCAGCGACACTGATTCTCAGTCATTTGCAGGAATGAAAGGCAGTGTCTACAGACCCTGCGTGTTGCTAGGTGCTGACCAGTGATGGCTCACTGTGGCTTTCCGGTGTGGGAGCCTCAGCCGTCCCATAGCCCACCATCGGTGGTCTGAGCAGACAATTGCGAACTGGTTTCACGCCGTTGTGAAACTGTTTGTGCTGTATTGTCCACTCATGCCACCAAACACGCTTGACACTGGCGGGCACAGAGAATTCCACCCACCGTAAATCACAGCGTATAAATCAACCCGCAGTATAAGACGACCCCATTTATCTGGTCTGAAAAATCATTATTTTGTTTATACTTGGCAGATATGTTGTCTCCCTTTTTCAGCCACGACACGTTATACTTACATTAGTGTTTAACCTCAATCTTTCACCCCACAAATGCATGTATTACTTACTGGCAACTTATAACTGGGAGTGAGGGATCAAGCAGGTGATATGGGCTGTGTTGCGGAGGGGCACAGGAGTTTAAAACATGCCCATTCTTTTCATCAGATGCCAATGACATTTCAAAATGGCGACCACCCACGCCAGCGGTTCACTTTTATACTCAGTATATAAGTTGACCCCTGTTTTCGGAGGGATTTTTTGAGGTCAACTCCGCGATCTATGATAAATCATTTCTCAATGAAAACAAACATCGTTCCCACAGGAGTTTGAGCTGCACCTATTTTGTTATGATATGAATACACCAATGTGAAGCAATAACACTGGTCTGAAGGCAACCACTGGCAAAAAATCATGATAGTTCCTAGTACCAGCACACATTGCACAAGAACCCAACATTAAATTATTTCAGACTTTCCAAGCTGATGGAGTGGGCCTGTAACAGCTGTGAAAGGTGCAAGCCCACCTCCGCTTTTGTCAGGAGTTGCCTCACTCACATGTGATAATAATGCAGTGAAGCTTGTTGCATTGTTTATAGCTAAACAGAACTTTTTCCCACATCGATGCACGGTCTAATTACCTTGGCCATGCCCACAGAACTTGCGTTCAGCTCCGCAATTCCTTGGTTTGTTTTATCTCCACGCTCCCACATGCCATAATCCTGAGGCCAAAGGGAAATTAAAGCTGTAAGTCGTCCTTCTTGACTCCACGCACATTTCAAACCATTAACAGGCTGTAGGTCCTATCAATGCTGAACATCAAATTGAAAGGCCAATATATTCCCGTGACATCTGTAAGCTGGTCAGTCATCTGGGCGGTGACAGTAAGTAAAATTGTAGGCCCATTTCAAAGTGGTCAATGATTTTGACAGAAGCATGTCAAAATTATTATAAATAAAAACAGAAAGTGCTAGAAATACTCAGCAGGTTTCGCAGCATCTGCAGAGAGAGAAACAGAGTTATTGTTTTGAGTCTGATATGACTCTTCTTCAGAACGAGAGGCAGAAATGTGATGTGTTTTATGCTGTAGAAAAAGGTAGGGGGGGCAAGTGAGGCAGCATAGAAGGCCAGGGATAAATTGGAGGTCAGGAGAGATTAAATGACAAAGATGACACAGAACATAGGACAAAGGGAGTGGGAATGATGGACAAAGCTTTGGTCCAGAGTAGGTGTTAACAGCAGAATTAAGGCCAGCACTGTCTGAAAGCAGAAACTCGAGTACAAGATACAGACTGGCACCGGGGGGAGAAAAATCAAAATGGAGGGCAGAGTTCATGGTCTGAATTTGTTGGAATCGAGGTTAAGTCCAGAAGGCTGTAAAGTGCTAATTCAGATGATTACGAAGTTATTACTCCTGAGGGCCTTGCGCTCCCAGGGGTGGAGAGGTGCTACATTCAAAGGGGCTGATAGCCAGCGATACAACAGAGACACTGTGACAGAGCTTCATTGACTGGTACTCCCACTGAGATTGCAGAACCTGTCAATGGATCTGCAAAGGAATTAGGTCCATTTTGGCAACAGCCAAAGCAAACTCAAATAACAATTCAGTTTATGTCAGCATGTATGGCACTACAGTCCGTCCGAGCAGTTTCAAAATTCAAAGAATACCTTGTCATGACTAGGCTTGTAACAGGAAATCTGTGATCTGTCACTTAGTATTCACACAGATAGTAGTGTATGTAATTTCTGAGTAAAATAATTTTTGGGGATATATGCTATCAGGAGATTACTTTAAATACAACGCGTACCTTTAAGGCAATGGTAATATTACGCTGTTAAGCCAATCATAAATTGCAGAATTAAATTGGCGTGTTTGCTCATAAAATCATACAGTCTAAGAAGAAGGCCATTTGATCCATTGTGCCTGTGCTAGCTCTTTGAAAGAGTTATCCAATTGGCCCTACTCTGTCCTGCTCTTTTCCCATAGCCCCTCAAATTTATCTGCTTCAAATGTTTATCCAATTCCCTTTTGAAAGTTATTTTGGGGAACATTAAGGAGAAACATCAGTCTCAGAATTAGCTTTATGCCCAATCAAAGTTAATCGCATCTCAATGTGATAATCAGATAAGAATTTGTGTTAATATCGGAGCTTAGCTGGAACGATAGAGTTACCTAACAGCCAGCGAGTCATCACATTCTCTATCTGGTACTCCCAGGATCTCTCCTCTTTCTTTGTATGGCCAGACAGAAGACATTGGGTTAAACTGATTAACAATTCAACTATCACAATGGCTATTCTGTCAGAGTTTGGAGTTTCGGTGTGGAGAAGCCTTGCTACAATATACATTCTGGGGATCATGTGAGAGGAATCACATTAAGGGAAAGACATAGGGTGGATTTTATGGAGGGACAGATTAACCACCCTCTCGACTAAAAAGTCAGTCAGCACCAGAAACCCAACAGCTCTGCAGCAATAATATGCTGGGGGCAGCCTTAATTAGTTTACAGTGGGATGTCTGCCCCAACCTGAGAGGAAGTCTCATCCTAGAGATCTACATTTATATTCATATAGCACCTTTAACATAATGAAACTTCCCAAGGGGCTTCACAGGAACATTATAAACCAAAGTCTGACACCGAGCCACATTAGGAGATATTGGGTCAGGGGACCAAAAGCTTTGTGAAAGAAGGTGGTTTTAAGGAGTGTCTTAAAGGAGGAAAACAAGAAAGAGAGGATGAGAGGCTTAGGGAGGGAATTCCAGAGCTTGGGGCCAAGCAGCTGAAGATATGGCCACCGATGGTGGAGCACTAACAATTGGGGATGTGCAAGAAGCCAGAATTAGAGGAGTACAGATATCTGAGGGTTTTGGAGCAGGAGGCGATTACAGAGATAGGGAGGGGCGAGGCCATGAAGGGATTTGAAAAAAAGGATGAGAATTTTAAGATCAAGACATTGCTTGGCAGGGTGCCAATGTAGGTCAGCGAGCACAGGGGTGATAGAGAATGGGACCTGGTGTGAGTTCAGACACGGGCAGCAGACTTTTGGATGACTTCAGGTTTAAGGAGGGTAGAATGTGGGAGACCAGTCAGGTGTGTGTTGGAATAGTCGAGTCTAGAGGTTAAAATGAGGGTTTCAGCATCAGATGAGCTGGGAGAAGGGTGAAGTTGGGTGATGACATGGAGGTGGAAAAAGACGGTCTTACAGATGGCGTGTTCAGAAGCTCATCTCAGGATCAAATGTGAACCAAGGTTCTCAGGGAGAGGGATGGTGTTGGTAGCTGGGGAATGATTTGGAATGAAAACAATGGCTTCAGTCTTCCCAATATTTAATTGGAGGAAATTTCTGCTCTTCCAGTACTGGAAATTAGCCACAGTGGAGGGGTCGAGAGGGGTGGTGGTGAGGTAGAGCTGGGTGTCAGTGTACATGTGAAAACTAACACCGTGTCTTCAGATGATGCCACCGAGGGGCAGAATGTAGATGAGAAATAGGAGGGGGTCAGGAATAGATCCTTGGGGGACACAAGAGGTAATGGTGCAGGAGCAGGAAGAGAAGACATTGCAAGTGATTCCCTGGCTATGATTAGATAGATAAGGATGGAACCAGGTGAGAGCAGTCCCACCCAGCTGGGTGACAGAGGAGAGGGTTGGAGGAGGACGGTGTGGTAAATGTGTCAAAGTGCAGACAGGTCGAGAGGGATCAGGAAGGAGAGTTTACCCTGTCACAGTCACAGAGGATGTTTCTGTACTGTGGCAGGAGCGGGAACCCAATTGGAGGGAGTCAGACTTGGGAGTTCTGGGAAAAATGGGCACAGATTTGGGAGGTGACAATACATTCAAGGACTTTGGAGAGGAAAGGGAGGTGGGAGGTGAGAGATGAGGGGTTGTTTTCAACAATGGTGGGGTCAAGGGTGGGTTTTGTGAGGAGGGGGTGATGATGGCAGATTTAAAGGAGAGAGGGACAACTGCAGAAGGAGAGATTACTGTTCACAATATCAGCTAAAATGGACACCACGGCAGGGGAGGAGCTGGATGACAGGAGTTTAGTGGGAATAGGATCGAGGGAACAGGAGGTGAGTCTCATGGACAAGATGAGCACAGAGAGGGCATGAGGGAGATAGAGAAACTGGAGAAAATGTGAGCTCAGGGCTCAGGCAGTGGGGGAAGCTTCAGTGTCCAGGTGGGCTAGTGGAAGGGGGGCAAGAGCAGAGGCAGCTGATTGGATGATCTCAAACTTATTGACAAAGAAGTTCATGAACTCCTGGCACTTGTTGTTGGAGATGAGGGTGGAGAGGACAGGGGAGCGGGGCTTAAGACGACGATTGCAGCTGCAAGAAGATGCCTGAGGTTATCTTTACAACCCAGGATGATCCTAGAACAGTGCACAGTTTTGGCAGAAGGGAGAAGGATCCTAGGGTGTTTTATGTGATCCAGCCAGGAATGGTCAAACCAATTGTCCACCACATCTGTTCAAGTCCGTGTACGCTGTGCTTAAGCAAGTGGAGGAGGGCCGTACCTGGGTAACGGCCAGGGTGAGAGAGAGTCATGGTTTTACTGGGGACCAAGGGATCGAAGGTGGAGTGAGAGTGCAGTTGAGCTGATCAGTAACTGCAGAAATGTTGTGGCAAATGGGGTAAGTTGGGATTTTGAAAGAGTAGTTGTAAATCCCTTTAACAGGGTAAACCATCCCAGAGCGTTTTACAGGTGAGTTCTTCAGACAAAAAAAAACCTGATACCAAACCAAAGAATGAGACATTTAGGATAAGTGACCAAAAACCTGGTAAAAAACCAGGGCCAGGATTTACCTGAGATAGTGACCCTGCCCCTATTGGGGGCAAGCCTGATTCCCGCAGCTGGGAACGCCTGAGCCAGCTCCGTATGCCGGGAATCCCTGATTCGATTTCCCATGGCCGGGAATCCCCGAGTGGACTCCGTGTGGCCAGGAATCCCCGATCTGATTCCCCGTGGCCGGGAATCCCCAAGTGGACTCCATGTGGCCAGGAATCCCCGATCCAATTCCCCAGGATCCATGGCCGCGATTCCTTAGTCTAACTTCGTCTGGCTGGGACTCCTTGAGACTATTTTACAGCCATCGCGCCATTAATTGGCTCAGGATGAGACTTCCACCTCCAACTGGGAGAAAGTCCCACCTCTAAGCTGCTGTGGACATTAGCCTGGAGCTCTGGATTACTGGTCCAGTGACATTACCACCACACCATCGTCTCCCCTGTGTGGGAGGTGAAATATGAGATAGCAGGCTGGACAGTTTTGGAATAAGCAAAGGCTGGAGGTAACAAAAACATGGATGAGGGTTTCAGCAGCAGAGGGATTGTGTCAGGGATGGGGGGGATGAGCGATGTTACTGCCAAGTGGTGATGGACAGGATATGGGGTCAGGATAAAAGCAGATGCTGGAAGTCTGAAATAAAAACAATGTTGGGAAAGCTCAGCAGGTCCGGCAGCACCTGTACAGGGAGAAACAGAGCTAACGTTTCAAGTGTGCATGACTCTCCCTCAGAACTCAAGAAGAGTCATACAGACTTGAAACATTAACTCTGTTGCTCTCTCCAGCATTTTCTGGTTTTATTATAATGGGGTCAGGGGTTCAGCTCAGGGTCAAATAGGGTGGCAAGGTGATAAATGGTCTGGTTGAACCTCAAACAGGGACAAACGAGGAGAACAGAGACTGTGATGGGGACTCAGGCAATGGCTTTGTTCTGTGCAGTGTTTCACTGGAGGAAACACCTGCTCAAACAATACTGGATATAGACCTAGCAGTGTGACAATTCAGGGGCAAGGGAGGGGCCAAGAGAGGAGGCAATGAGATAGGCATAAAAACCCCAACGTGAAATAAGACACTGTTTTGGGGTGATGTTGCTGAGGGGAAGTATCAAGATAAAAAGTTGGAGGAGTCTGAGGGTAGATCCTTGTACAAGCTGCAACATGGTATTGGTCACAATTCTAACAATCATGGACTGCCCTTCACACTCGCCCGAGGTGTTTTCTTCAATTCATTTAAAATTTTCGTTTTAGTTTCTACCCGTCTCTCCATGAGGTATGGATTTCTGTCGAGTCTGGACAGTGAGTGTCAGCATTCTGTTCAACCAATGGACAGGCGAGGGAGGGGGAATGGGCAGTGAGAAATGCCAGTCTCGAGTCAGATAACATTCTCACAAGCCTATCTTTCTAGTGGACACACTGGAAGGCAATCGGTTGTCTCTTCCCCAAGCCCAGAGGGTGAATTCTAGGGCCAGTTTCCCCATCCTCAGGTCAGATCAGCAGCAAGCTGACATCTTGCTAGTCCACGTGGTTCACTTTCCCTCAGTACATACCGTTGACAACTCAGCCATTACTGGACAGGTTGTTTCCAAATAGCAACAAGGGAAGGAAGGCAGCTTGAATTCTCTTGGCTATTTGTGTTTCCAATCTTACTATGTACAAATACTCACAGCAACTTTATAGGCAGCTTCGATGTAAAATACCAGGTTCTGTATAAACGATACTTCATCAAGGGTGAAAATGATACGTAACCCTATGAAGCATAAAAGACTCAATTAATGCAAATTCACAATGCTCAGTAACATTCATGACTCCTCAGATACTGAAGCAGCCCATGTCCAAATGCAGCAAGACCTGGACAACATTCAGGTTTGCACTGACAAGTGGCAAGTTACATTTGTGCCACACAAGTGCCAGGCAATGGCCATCTCCAACAAAAGAGAATCTGACCATTACCCCTTGACATTCAACAGCATTCCTGTCACTGAATCCCCTACTATCAACATTCTGGATTGACCAGAAACTGAACTGGACTAGCTATATAAATACTGTGGCTACAAGAGCAGGTCAGAGGCTAGGAATCCTGTGGCAAGTAACTCACCTCCTGACTCCCCAAAGCCTGTCCACCATCTACAAGGCACAAGTCAGGAGTATGATGGAAAACTCCCCACGTGCCTGGATGAGTGCAGCTCCAACAACACTCAAGAAGCTCAACACCATCCAGGACAAAGCAGCCCGCTTGATTGGTACCCCATCCACAAACATTCACTCGCTCCACCACCAGCACACAGTAGCAGCAGTGTGTACCATCTGCAAGATGCACTGCATGAACTCACCAAGGCTCCTTCAACAGCCCCTTCCAAACAACAACTGCTACCATCTAGAAGGACAAGGGTAGTAGGTACATGGGAACACCACCACCTGGAAGTTTCCCTCCAAGCCACTCACCATCCTGACTTGGAAATATATCGCTGTTCCTTCACTGTCACTGGGTCAAAATCCTGGAACTCCCTCCCTAACAGCACAGTGGGTGTACCTACACCACATGGACTGCAGCGGTTCAAGAAAGCAGCTCACCACCACCTTCTCAAGAGAATTTTTTTTTACTCATTCATGGGATTTGGGCGTCGTTGGCTGGGCCAGCATTTATTGCCCACCCCTAATTGCCCTTGAGAAGGTGGTGGTGAGCCGCCTCTTTGAACCTTTTAGCTACCAATTAGGGATGGGCAATAAATGTTGGCCTAGCCAGCGACGCCCACATCTCGTGAATAAATAAAATTTTTTAAAATTCCTAAGCAACATGCACAGTTTATGCTTATTTTACAGAGCCATAGTAAAGGTGGAAGGCAAATGTTCCAGAATGCGATCACATGTCTGACGGGAGAGCTCTGTTTTCACAGTTTAAAATGTAAATATTATGGGGTGATGATGGAACGCAGAGCAAAAGGAGACAAGGAACTGGAGTCAGTTTACAGCAGTGGAACAATTTGCGTATGGTCATTATCATCTTTTCTACGGGGCAGAGATTTTAAATGGCATTTTATCATTTAATTTACACAGCAACAGAACAACAGACAAAATGGAATGGTAGGACAATCACAAAAAGAATAAACCTGCATTGATATAGTGCTTTCACAAACTCATGGTGCCTCAATGTTCTTCGCAGCCAATGAAGGGTCATCACTCCTGCAGTGCAGGGAAGTATCTGGTACAGATTCTCTCTAGCCACAGCACATAGGAACAAGAGCAGGCCATTCAGCCCCTCAAGCCTGACCTTCAACTCAATTCAATCATTGCTGATCTGTACTGTAACTGCGTTCACCAGCCTTAGCTCCAAATCCCATGATAGTCAGAGATACCAAAAACCAGTTGGCCCATTATCCTCAGCATTTTCAGGGAGGGAGCTAGAGGTTTCCACTAACCTTTGAGTGCAGAATTGTTTCCTGGTCTCACTCCTGAACAGCTTAACTCGCTTTTTAAAATTGTGCTTAATCCCCCTGCCAGTAGAAACTGTTTCTCTGTAACCCTGACTAATTTTAAGTTTTCATTCATGGGATGTGGGCATTGCTGGCAAGGCCAATATTTGTTGCTTATCCCTAATTGTCCCTGAACTGAGTACTGGCTCAGCCATTGCAGGTAGCAGGTAAGAGCCACCCACATTGCTGTGGGTCTGGGTTACTGAATTATTTTATCATTTTAAACATTTAAGCAACATTTAGATCACCCCTCAGCCTGCTAAACTCAAGAGAATGCAAGCCATGTTAATGCAAACTACCCTCAAGATCTATCTTTTTCATTGTTCTGATAATTCTACACTGCATCTCCACCAGATCCTTCCTGAGGTAGGGTCCAGAACTGAACATAGTTAGTTACTCTAGATGTGCTCAGACAAAGACTCTGTAGAGCTGAAGCATGCCTTTGTGTTCCAGACCTCCTCGAGGCAAAGACCAACATTCCACAAGCTGTCCTGATAACTTTTCACACCTCCCAACACGTGCGCAGCATCCCTCCATTTACAAGAGCTGATGAACATGCAACAAGCAATCCGTTTCAGATGGGGTCTCCTCACTTGGCACACTTTTGCTGATGGCTGAAGAGGCCAATCCTTGAGAGGCGGGTTCTGCCACAAGTGCCGCACATGATGGGTGGTTGTTTTTGGTGTTGGTGGCCGTTGCCAAACTGTGGTCATCATGGTGGTGCAAGCCAGCCCACAGGAGGTGTCGCCATTTCCACCGTTCACCAGCTACTGACCCCAGGTGCGATAGTCGATGTTTAAGGCTGTTATGTCATGTTTGCGAGCATCCTTGAAGCAGAGCCTTGGACACTGGCTCTGGCTATCTCACCACACAGAAAGTCCTTGCATATGCAACCATTTTCCATCCTGTAGACATGCCAACAAGCTTCCTCTGTTTGATGAGTGCTGACAAACCTGTGAGCTACGTTGTTGAGGGGAATACTGTGATTTTGTCCTGCCAGGATACACCCATAATGCACCACAGATAGCAAAATTGGAAAATGCTCAGCTTCTTTTCTTGATAACTGTAAGTCATCCATGTTACACAGATAAAGCTTTAATTCAATATACCATCCAACTCGTAGCACAGTGACAGCTATATTATCAATTTTTTTTTATTCATTCATGGCATGTGGGCATTGCTGGCTGAGCCAACATTCATTGCCTATCCCTAGTTGCCCTTGAGAAGGTGGTGGTGAGCTGCCTTCTTGAACCGCTGCAGTCCGTGTGGTGTAGGTACACCCACATTGCTGTTAGGGAGGGAGTTCCAGAATTTTGACCCAGCGACAGTGGAGGAATAGCGATATATTTCCAAGTCAGGATGGTGGATGACTTGGAGGGAAACTTCCAGGTGGTGGTGTTCCCATGTGTCTGCTGCCCTTGTCCTTCTAAATGGTAGTGGTCGTGGGTTTGGAAGGTGCTGTCTAAGGAGCTTTGGTGAATTTCTGCAGTGCATCTAATAGATGGTACACACTGCTGCTACTGTGTGTCAGTGGTGGAGGAAGTGAATGTTTGTGAATGGAGCGCCAATCAAGCAATTTAACTGTGACTAAACAATCCACTCCTGTAATTTTATATCTAGTTCCTTCAAGCTTCAGCCTAAGCAATAACAAATAACTACAGTGCACAAATGTACAAATACTGTGCAGCCTATTACTACCAACCACTGTGTGTGGTGTGAATGTTGACAGCTTGAGTTGTCAGGGCACCGTCCCTTTGTCCCTGCACCTCAGTTCAGGAATGCAGCTACATCTGATCATGTTACCATCAGTCCCTCTGCCCTGTCATTTCCTGCAGGGCAGGAGTTTGGAGTGCTTCAACTGTAAACCTGCCATGTCCACTCTAATGACCTTGTTTTCCACAGCTCTCCTCAGTTATGAACTGCACAGCACCAGCCTTGCCCACCACCCCCTGAAGTCCTTGTGCTACTTCAGCTGTTTGGTTGTCTCCTCATTGGAATTCGAAGCTGATATTGTGGAATTTTGCTGCTTCCATTTCGCTACCTGCTCTTCTTCTTGTGACCTACTGTCCAGCGCTCTTCCTGTGCATAACACAATGTGTTAGACAGCTTTTTTTCACAATATCACCCTCAAATGTAACCTCTAATTAACATCTTAACCGTCCAGTTAGTTTGGAGGCACAAACCAAGGGCGGGGGAGTTCTCCTCGGTGTCCTGGCCAATATTTATCCCTCAATCGACATCACAAAAAACAGATTACCTGGTCATTTTCACATTGCTGTTTGTGAGATTTGTTTTGCACAAATTGGCTGCCCTGTTACAACAGTGACCATACGTCAAAAGTATTTCAGTGGCCAGAGAGTGCTTTGGGATGCCCTGAGGTTGTGAAAGGCGCTATATAAATGCAAGCTCCTTCTTTTTATTGACTATGATTGGGCCTCACCCTGCCAATTGCAACAGGTTATCAAAATGAGTACCGTGCTTAATTACTGTTAAAGACAATGTAGCCAGGAAAATGGATATGCAGAATGTATCTTATGAACCGAGTATTCACAGACAGGCTGCACATTAAACTGTCCCATTCACGCCTACAGATTCCATACAACAAAATATGTTAGTAGCAGGGGACCAGGACAATTGGTGAAAAGAATTTTAGACATTACAAAACAATAAATATAAGCTTCTTCTAAACAGAATCTTCCTTACCCGAGGCTGTCATTTGGGCCAAAAATAACAGATAGAGGGAAGTAGCATCCACCTGGAGATGGCCCCACTCATCGTCACCAACCACTGTAGCACATGTGGAGGTGTTGTATTTGGCATGGAGAGAGTCCTTTGTGCTTTGAGTTCGTTTAAACTTTTCAACTTTTTCCACCTAGATTCAAATAAATCACAGCTGTGATTGTCCTGGTGACTGATGGATTTATTAAATATCACTGAAAAAAGACACATCAAAACTTTTCATCTTCCACTCATCAGGACATTCTCAAGAATACCAAATGAAAAAGGAACAACAATTTATACTTGGCAAGTGGACACTGATTGGTAGAGGCATTGCCACTTGCCAACTAATCAGCACTCTCTTCTCATGAAGTATAAATTGTTGTTCCTTTTACATTTGGTATTCTTGCAAATGTCCTGATGAGTGGAAGACGAAAAGCTTCGACGTGTCTTTTTTTTTTAGCAATACTCAAGCTCTGTACTACCAAACAACTATTTGTTGAATACAGAAATTGCTATCTTACATTACA
Organism: Carcharodon carcharias; assembly: GCF_017639515.1. Taxonomy (NCBI): domain Eukaryota; kingdom Metazoa; phylum Chordata; class Chondrichthyes; order Lamniformes; family Lamnidae; genus Carcharodon; species Carcharodon carcharias. Next base: position 83,920,188 of record NC_054484.1, read on the forward strand.
CATCATTTTAGATTTCCTCTTCATTCCTAACACTAGTAATACAACAACAATCTGTATTTACATAGCAACTTTTAAAAATTCTTTCATGGGATGTGGGCATCGTTGACAAAGCCAGCATTGTTGCCCATCCCTAATTGCCCTCAAACTATATGGCTTGCTAGGCCATAGCAGAGGGCAGTTAAGAGTCAACCACATTGCTGTGGATCTGGAGGCATATATAAGCCAGACCGGGTAAGGATGGCAGATTTCCTATCTGTAAGGGGTTTTTAAGACAATTGATGATAGTTTCATGGTCACCATTACTGAGACTAGCTTTATATTCTAGATGTATTAACTGAATTTAAATTTCATCAGCTGCCATGGTGGGATTTGAACCCATGTCCCCAGAATATTAGCCTGGGCCTCTGGATTACCAGCCCAGTGATATCACCACAATGCTATCATCTCCCCTTTAATGTGGTAAAACATCCTAAAGGTGCTTTACAGGTGTGCAATTATACATTAAAATGTTCTGCACATGTAGCTTTCTTCTATTTAAGCCCCATACGGACAGTCTACAGTAACTTTTTCTCCTGTCGGTTTATGCCTTTTTATCAAATGTACCAAAGTATCTGCTGTAAATAAAGAATTTTGTCACATTACAGTTAAAATATTAACCAACTGGCTGAGGACTTCAAGCAGGGAAGTTAGTAACTCACAATAGGGGAAAGTTTCATTTACTTCCCACTGTACCTCCCCCTGGGTCCCCCACATCCTCCCACTGAGCAGGAGACATGGCCTGAGACTTCACCAATGTTCTTCTTGTGTTGGCCTTGGGAGATATGAGAGGATAGGTCAGGAAGCTTCCCTCTGATGCTTTCTGTGAGGAAGCATCAAGTGCCTGCTTTCACCGAGTGCTTGGTCTAGATTAAGAATATGCTGTATAATTTCTGGCATTTCATACTATGTCACTGTGTTTATCATTCCATTGTGGTATTCCTCAGCAGGAGCTTGCAGCAATCTATATTTGAAATGTGTTTCGTTACAAGTTGGGCTTCCTGCTTAATGTTCCCCTCCCTACCTCCTTGTCAGTACCAAACATTTCCAACCAATCCCTGGAAGGGTCCCAAAGTGAAAAAATACCTGTGAGGTTCTGTTGGTTTGAGTGCCTTTACTGCATTTAGGATAACAGAATGGTTACAGCACAGAAGGAGTCCATTCAGCCCATTGTGTCCTTTATGAGTTACTCACCCCACTCCCTGCTCTTTCCTCATAACACTGCACTTCTGTCTTGTAACTTTGGTTGCCTACTCAATTCCCTCTGAAAGCCACAACCGAACCTGCCTCCACCACGCTCTCCAGCACTGCATTCCAGATCCTAACCACTTGCTGCGTAAAACAATTTTTTCGTATGTCTCCATTGGTTCTTTTGCCAATTACCTTAAGTCTGTGCCCTCTGGTTCTCGATCCTTTCATGAATGGGAACAGTTTCTCCCTATCTACTCTGTCTAGATCCCTCAGGATTTTGAACACCTCTACCAAATCTACTCTCAACCCTCTCTTCTCCAAGGAAAATAGTCTCAGCTTCTCCAATCTATCTTCTTAACTGAAGTTCCTCATCCCTGGAACCATCCTCGTTCTTCCTGCCAAAGTGAACAACTTCATATTTTCCCACATTAAACTCCATTTGCCAGATCTTTGCCCACTCACTCAACTTATCTATAGCCATCTGCAACCTCCTCATGTCCATTGTTAGACATGATCTCCCCCTGACAAAGCCATGCTGACTATCTTTGATTAATCCTTGCCTCTCCAAGTGGAGTTTAATTCTGTCTTTTAGGAATTTTTCCAAAAGTTTCTCTACCACTGATGTTAGGCTCAGTGACCTATAGTTCCCTGGTTTATCCCTACTACCCTTCTTGAATAATGGTGCCACATTAGGTGTCCTCCAGTCCTCTGGCACCTCTCCTGTGGCCAGAGAGGATTTGAAAATTAGTGTCAGAGCCCCTGCAATCTCCTTCCTTGCCTCACATAGCAGCCTGGAATACATCTCATCTGGGCCTGGGGATTTATCCACTTTTAAGCCTGTTAAAACCACTAATACCTCCTCCCTCTCAATGCTAATTTGTTCAAGTATATCCCCCTCCCTGATTTTAATACCTACATTGTCCTTCTCTATAGTGAATACAATTAAAAAGAACTCATTTAAAACCTCACCTATGTCTTCCGACTCCTCACATAGATTGACACTTTGGTCCCTAATGGGCCCTATTCTTTCCCTGGTTATCCGCTTGCCCCTAATATACTTATAAAACCTTTGGATTTTCCTTTATTTTACCCACCAGTGTTTTTTCATGCCCCCTCTTCGCTTTCCTAATTTTTAAGTAACCCTCTACACTTTCTATAATCCTCCAGGGCTTCCGCTATTTTGAGCCCTCAGTATCTGCCATAAGCTTCCCTGTTTTTCCTGATCCAATCCTGTACATTCCTTGACATCCAGGGTTCCCTGGACTTGTTGGTCCCATCCTTCACCTTTACAGGAACATGTTGGCTCTGAATTCTCACTATTTCCTTTTTGAATGACTCCCACTGGTCTGATGTAGACTTTCTTACAAGTAGCTGCTCCCGGTCCACTTTAGCTGGATCCTGTCATTTCATATTGAAATCGGCCTTTCCCCAATTCAGGACCTTTGTCCATCTTTGTCCTTTTCCATAACTACCTTAAATCTTACTGAGGGCACTATCACTGAAATGCTCCCCCACTGACACTTCTACCACTTAAAACTAGGTCCATGGGCTGGCTTAAAAAGCTCTCCTGGATACATTTTAAGAATTCCACCCATTTAAACCTCTCACACATTGTCTCTCCCAGTTAATATTGGGGAAGTTGAAATCCCTAACCATTGTTACCCTACTATTTTTACACTCCTCTGAGATGTGCCCACATATCTACCCTTCTACCTCTCCCTGACTGTTTGGGGCTCTATAGTACACTACCAGCAATGTGATTGCCCCCTTTTTGTTTTTAAGTTCTGCCCACATAGCCTCATTTGAGGAATCTTCTAGGATATCATCCCTCCTTATTGCAGTAATTGACTCTTTGATCAATATTGCAACACCATCTCCTCGTTTACATCCCACCATGCACCACCACCACACACCACCACCTCCCTCCCCAAATTAGGCCTGAGGATTCTATACCTCGGGATATTCAGCTGCCAGTCCTCCCCCTCCCTCAACCATGTCTCTGTGATAGCAATGATATCATATCCCCATGTGCTAATCAACACCCTTAACTCACCTGTCTTACTCGCAAGACACCTTGCATTAAAATAAATGCTATCCAGCATTGCCATGCTCCCTTGCGCCTTAACTATCTAATGCCTTTTGGCGTTACACCATGTACACCACATCAACAGCATTACCCTCATCAACCCTCTCTGTTACTTCATCAAAAAACGCAAGTTAGTTAAACATGATAAGTCATGTTTCAAATGAGAACTGCATCTAGGGATGTGTTTGAGAGGATTCATTGATAAGTACAGGGGCAGCAAACAAACCAGGATTGCAGCAGCGAACAGGCCAATAATAAATGCTTACTTTCCTCCTCATTAATTTAATCAAATATCTTGTTTGGGGCGTACTAAAATCAGCCAAACTTCTCAAGCAAGTTAATAATTATCAGTACACTGTTGTTGTTTTTTCTGAATTTCCAACTTTATTATACTAAAGAAGATAACGTACCTGCCTTATCATGCACTGAAGGAGGCCTCTCATCAACTTCACAACGCTCTGTGGAAACAAATAATCAGTTCAGAATTTCTCAGGTCTGGATCATACGTTTACATGAGATAAAAGGTCATATTCCAATACACAATGGAGGAGAAATTATCTGATGTCAGTAATGGAGCCAGAAGCAAGCGACAGGGCATACAACGCAGATTCACCAGAATCAGTTCTGGGCTAAAAGGGTTAAATTATGTAGACATTCAGAACCCTCTGAAAATTAGAGCTAGGTCATTTGGAAGTGAAAGCAGGAAGTATTTTTACAAACAAGGTGTATGGAAATGTTTATCCCAATCTCACAGTTATGGAGCAAATACAGGTAAATGGTATTAAGGTACAGACAAGCCATGATCTAACTGAAAGTACAGGCTCAAGGGGCTGAATGGCCTACTCCTGATCCTACGGTCATTGCCTTAACAACAAATGATAGCAAAAAGATGATATAATTACTGATAAATAAAGCATTTATGTATAAATTACAGCTGTAAGTGTTATTGTTATAAAAATATGGTTTTTCAATCTTCACTGTAATAACTTATTATCTCAATAGCTTAAATATCCTAAACTTTAACAGAGGCAAGTTCCGTAGACAGTTTATTATTTCCTCCTCCATGCTTTCTCCATGGCAAAGCCTCAGCCAATCAGAGTTAACTTGCCAACCAATGAGCACTCTTTTCTCCCGCAGTAAAATTGTTGTGATAGTTTGAAATTTGCCATTCTTGTGTTTGTCCTGATGAGTGCAAGATGAAAAGCTTCAGTAATGTGTCTCTCTTTTCAGCAATATTCAAGTTAGCTGATTAAAAAGCATAACACAAACATTTAAAAACAGCAACCCATATCTCCACGGGGTGGTAGCAGTAATGACTCTAAAAAGTGCCAAACTTGATTGAATTGTTTTCTGTTAAAACCTGCTGAATTATGAATACTCAGGGAAAACTGCATTATGCCTTATAAAGCACGATAACCAAGTAATTAAACATTACAGTAGATGTTACAATTATAACTCACTGAGCCTGTACATTATGATTGTGGAAAACCAGGTCTGTTTCTTGACCTTGTTAACAAGACACTTTCTGACTGACTGATTGAAAATGACATGAACAGTTACCCAATATAATTGGCTTCCTTCAAATCGCTCAGTAGCTAAAGACGAGATGCTGGATAGTTTTCTTTTATGAGCAAGAAGCAGAAATAAGGAAAAAGCCCTTCTCTGTTTCTATTTTTAAAAAAAGCCTCTCACTGACCTGCTCGAGTTCATAGGCTTTAGCTTTGTCTTCATCTCGGTCTGCATTCTTGCGATATGCTAATCCCAGGCCCCATATTGCCAGAATGCTGTAGACATTATCTCGCACCCAAGCATCTTTCTGATCTATACTGGCTGGCAGCAGTCCTGTGACAGGGTTCTGAAAATGAACATAAATGGTTAGGAAAGCTAAATTGACAACCCCTCTGACCCCCAACCCCACAGTTAATATGATTCATCAAAGATTTGGCTTAAAATGGTTGCTGGGTTAAATGCTAACTATTGAGCAGTTGGTACTAACATGCATTAACTACTCCTTAAGAGCTAAACGTTTTGCACAAGATTGAAATGTTATTGATCTTGCTTGTTAGTATAGAACAAGAACGTTGCTGAAAAAAGAAACATTTTGTCAAAGATTTTTGCCTTGAACCCATCAGGATAAACACAAGAATGGCAAATTTCAAAAAATCACAACAATTTATACTGCAGGAGAAAAGGGTGCTGATTGGTTGGCAAGTCGACTCTGATTGGCCGATGTGTTGCCATAGGGAAAGCAACAGGCTAGAGAAAGGTAGAAGGGATATACATTCATACACAGGGACCCATTCTCTACAAACAAAAGGAACATGTTCAAGCCTTGCACCTTCTTTGAATTATCCGGGAGCTTGCGGAGCCTTTGTTCCCTTTCTCTGTGGAAATCCACCAATCAGAACTAACTTTCCAACCAATGAGCACTCTTTTCTCCCACAGTATAAACTGTTGTAAATTGGAAGATAGAACCCACCTTTTAAGATGGAGAAGAGGAGAATTTTTTTTCTCTCAGATGGTCATTAGTGTGTGGAATTCTCTTCCCCAGAGAGCAGGAGTCTGATAAATTGAATTTATTCAAGGCTGAGTTAGACAGATTTTTGACAGACAAGGGAGTCAAATATTAAGGGGGGGGGGACACAGAAAAGTGGAGTTGAGAACCCCCACCAGACTAGCCATGATCTTATTGAATGGTGCAGCAGGCTTGAGGGGCCGAATAGCCCACTCCTGCTTCTAAGTCCGATGTTCCTCTGTTTTGGTCATTTGAAATTCGGCATTCTTACATTTGTCCTGAAGGGTGTAAGGTGAGAAGCCTCGGCAACATGTCTCTCTTTTCACCAATGTTATTGATTTTATAGTGTTGAGCATGTTAAAATGGAGTTCATTATATAGTGTGGCAGACGCACAGGCACTCAATCAACCTGCTATCCCCACAGCTTGCAGCCCGGCAGCATTCTTGGGAAAAGGCATCAACAACCCCATGGATCAGTCCCACAGAATGTTCCACCTCTAAACAATAGGGCTGGAGTGAGACCGGGGAACTCTGACGCTAAGTGAACCTGCTCCACTAGGCAGTACTTCAAGGTCAAGGCCCCTATAATCGAGAGACGTTCCTGCCCCACCCATAGTGCACCACTGTTCCCAAGGCAACAGCTCTTGCTCAGGTTAAGCATAGGGCATTCCCCTCTTTTAACTATTTGAGAGAATACAGCTCCCAATCCCACTTCTGGGACACAGAATTGCAACACAAATTACTTTCTAAAGTCTGGGCCCAAGCGCACAGGATTATTACACAGCACTTAGCTCAGGGCCCAGAAAGCAGCTTCTGCCTCAGGGTTCCACCGTATGTGCGTCTAAGTCTCAGCTGCAATCAGGATGGTAAAAAGAGCGACAAGGGTAATAACACCCAGAATAACTGACAGTACCCAACAAGGCCATGACCCCTGGTCTGAAGCAGACTTCTATAGCTTCCACTTTGTTTTAACAAGACATCACTTCTGCACCCACACCCTCCACCCATCCACCTCACAATTTGGTCTCATTATGGCACTTTTGTAGGTTTTACTGGGAGCCCAAATATCCTTATGCTGTCTAATACAGCCTCTATTGTACAGAGACATAAAGCAGAGCCTGTGCTATAGGTGACAAAATCGTCCATTAACTTAAAACATACTTGCTCATCTGAGAGCTACAACCTAGGATTTCCAATTGTATTCTACACAAGTGTCACATGTATATGGGGGAGGGGTATGTGCATACTGTACATTGTGATTATATGTACAGGCAGTGGAGTATGTGATTCTGTGTATGGTTAAACACACTGGGTGGAATTTTCCGTGCCTGCTGACAGCGGGTGTGATAGGTGGCGTGTGCGGACAATATGGCGCTATCAGTTTCACGACGGAGAGAAGGCAGGTCGCGATCACCCACTCAGCCCGCCGATGGTGGGCCGTGTTTCTTGCCAACACTCATCGGGAATCTCACTGTAATACATCAGTAACAAATCAGTAAAAGGCCATCCCACCAGGGTCTTGGACCGCGTCTATAGACACCGCCTGCCATTCCTGCAGATGACTGAGAACCAGTGTCGCTGGTGACTGCACATGTCTAGGGTCCTGGTGGCCCACATCTGTCACTTATTGCAGGACTTGGCGCCAAGGGGACATGGAGGGCATCCACTGCCAGTGGCTTTGAAAGTGACCGCAGTTGCTCAATTTCTACGCCAGTGGCTCCTTTCAGAGCTCCACAGGTGACCCCTGTGGGGTCTCACAATCTGCCACCCACAAATGCATCCATGAGGTCACGGATGCCATCTTCACGAGGGCACAAACTTTGTGCATTTCGCCTGGGACCGGGACAGCCAGGATGCAAGAGCGATTGGATTCACCCAGATCTCAGGTTTCCCACAGGTGCAGGGTACCATTGACTGCACTCCCATGACGCACAGATCTCTATCACAACACGTGGTCAACTACATCAACCGCAAGGGCTTCCATTGCTGAATGTGCAGCTGGTGTGCGACCACCAGAAACATGTCCTGCAGGTGTGCGCAGTTTCCAGCGAGTGTGCACGACTCCTAAATCCTCAGTCGGTCACAGATCCCTGACATCTTCCAGGGTCCACAGAGGCTGCAGGTTTGGCTCCTCGGGGACAAGGGCTGCCCACAGAGGCCGTGGCTGATGACACCCGTGCAGCGGCCTCAGACTGCAGCAGAGCGATGCTATAATGAGGCTCAGGCTGCAGCTCACAGCCTGGTAGAGCAGAGCATCGGGATGCTGAAGATGAGGTTCCGGTGCCTCGACCGGTCTGGTGGAGCCCTGCAATACAGTCCACAGAGGGTGTCACACATCATTGTCGTCTGCTGCAACCTTTACAACCTGGTGCTGCAACGGGGAGAGGAGCTGGCTGAGGAGGAGATGGAGGAACGGGAGGTCTCCTCTGATGAGGAGGACGCCAACAGGGATGAGGGTGAGGGGGTCCTCAGAGGCGATAATGATGGCAATGAGGTCCTCGCATTGGCTAGACAAGCAGGCACTCGAGAGGCCCTCATAGCTGCCAGATTTGTGGAGGATGATGACGACAGGCAGTGAGGTGACCCCATAGATCCTCACATTGCACCTGTGAACGTTTGACTCCAGTCTGGTTAATGGCAGCGCGAATACCCTCTGTGAGAATGCTCCTGTCATGTAAAAATAGTAACATAGAAACTAGGAGCAGGAGTAGGCCATTCAGCCCTTCGAGCCTGCTCTGCCATTCATTATGATCATAGCTGATCATCCAACTCAATAGCCTGCTCCTGCTTTCTCCCCATATCCTTTGATTCCTTTCGCCCCAAGAGCTATATCTAACTCCTTCTTGAAAACATACAATGTTTTGGCCTCAACTACTTTCTGTGGTAATGAGTTCCACAGGCTCACCACTCTCTGGGTGAAGAAATTTCTCCTCATCTCAGTCCTAAATGGTCTACCCAGTATCCTCAGACTGTGACCCCTGGTACTGGACTCTCCCACCTTTGGGAACATCTTTCCTGCGTCTACCCGTCTAGTCCTGTTAGAGTTTTATAGGTTTCTATGAGATCCCTCTCATTCTTCTGAACTGCAGCGAATATAATCCTAATCGACTCAATCACAGAATCACAGTGCGGAAGAGGTCCTTCGGCCCATCGAATCTGCACTGACACGTGAGAAACACGTGACCTACCTACCTAATCCCATTTACCAGCACTTGGCCCATAGCCTTGAATGTTATGATGTGCCATGTGCCCCTCCAGGTATTTTTTAAAGGATGTGAGGCAACCCGCCTCCACCACCCTCCCAGGCAGCGCATTCCAGACCGTCACCACCCTCTGGGTAAAAAAGTTTTTCCTCACATCCCCCCTAAACCTCCTGCCCCTCACCTTGAACTTGTGTCCCCTTGTGACTGACCCTTCAACTAAGGGGAACACCTGCTCCCTATCGACCCTGTCCATGCCCTTCATAATCTTGTACACCTCGATCAGGTCGCCCCTCAGTCTTCTCTGCTTCAACAAAAACAACCCCAGTCTATCCAACCTCTCTTCATAACTTAAATGTTTCACCCCAGACAACATCCTGGTGAATCTCCTCTGCACCCCCTCCAGTGCAACCACATCCTTCCTATAATGTGGCGACCAGAACTGCACACAGTACTCCAGCTGTGGCCTCACCAAGATTCTATACAACTCCTACATGACCTCCCTACTTTCGTAATCTAAGCTTCGACTGATAAAGGCAAGTGTCCCATGTGCCTTCTTCACCACCCCACTAACATGCCCCTCCGCCTTCAGATATCTATGGACACACACGCCAAGGTCCCTTTGTTCCTCAGAACTTCCTGGTGCCACGCCGTTTATTGAATGCTTCCTTGTCAAATTACTCCTTCCAAAGTGTATCACCTCACACTTTTCAGGGTTAAATTCCATCTGCCACTTATCTGCCCATTTGACCATCCCATCTACATCTTCCTGTAGCCCAAGACACTCAACCTCACTGTTAACCACCCGGCCAATCTTTGTGTCATCTGCAAACTTACTAATCCTACCCCCACATAGTCATCTCTGTTGTTTATATAAATGACAAATAATAGGGGACCGAGCACAGATCCCTGTGGTACACCACTGGACACTGGCTTCCAGTCACTAAAGCATCCTTCTGTCATCACCCTCTGTCTCCTACAACGAAGCCAATTTTGAATTCACCATATCAAATTACCCTGTACCCCATTTGCCTTCTTTATAAGTCTCCCATGTGGGACCCTGTCAAAGGCTTTGCTGAAATCCAATAAACTACATGAACCACACTACCCTCATCTACACACCTGGTCATCTCCTCCAAAAATTCAATCAAATTTGTTAGGCATGACCTCCCTCTGACAAAGCCATGCTGACTATCCCCGATCAAACCTTGCCTCTCCAAGTGGAGATAGATACTCTCCTTCAGAACTTTCTCCAATAGTTTCCCTACCACTGACGTGAGACTCACTGGTCTGAGTTCCCTGGCTTATCTCTACAACCCTTCTTAAACAGCAGAACCACATTAGCTGTTCTCCAGTCTTGTGTCACCTCCCCTGTAGCCAGAGAGGAATTAAAAATTCAGGTCAGAGCCCCTGCGATCTCCTCCCTTGCCTCCCTCAGCAGTCTGGGACACAAATCATCCAGACATGGAGGTCTGTCCACTTTTAAGCCTGCCAACACCTCCAATACCTTGTCACTCCCTATATCAATTTGCTCAAGAACCTTGCAGTCTCTCTCCTCGAGTTCGATACCTTCATCCTCATTCTTTTGAGTGAAGACGGATGTGAAGTATTCATTCAACACTCTACCGATGTCCTCTGGCTCCACCCGTAGATTGTTCCCTTGGTCCCTTATGGGTCCTACTCTTTCCCTGGTTATCCTCTTCCCATTGATATACTTATAGAATATCTTGGGATTTTCCCTACTTTTACCAGCCAGAGCTTTCTCATATCCCCTCTTTGCTCGCCTAATTGCTTTCTTAAGCTCCACCCTACACTGTCTGTACTCCACTAATGCCTCCGCTGATTTGCTTCCCTTGCACCTGCTAAAAGCTTCTCTTTTCCTTCTCATCGTATCCTGAATATCTCTGGTCATCCATGGTTCTCTGGGCTTGTTACTCCTTCCTATCACCCTAGAGAGAACATGTTGACCCTGTATCTTCCCCATTTCCTTTCTGAACACCCCCCCCACTGTTCCTCTGTAGATTTCCCCACAAGTAACTGTTCCCAGTCTACCTTGGCCAGATCCTGCCTTATTTTACTAAAATCCACTCTCCCCCAATCCAAAACATTTTTTTGCAACTTGTCGATTTCTTTGTCCATGACAAACTTAAACTGTACCATGTTGTGGTCGCTATCACTAAAATGCTCCCCCACCATCACCTCAGCCTCCAGCTTCATTCCCCAGAATTAGGTCCAGCACTGCGCCGTTCCTTGTTGGACCCTCAACATATTGACCTAAAAAGTTCTCCTGTACACATTTCAAGAAATCCACTCCATCCAAGCCCTTAACACTATGTCCATCCCAATTAATGTTGGGAAAGTTGAAATCACCTAATATAATTACCCTATTGTTATTGTTTTTACACACCTCCGCAAATTGTGCATATATTTGCTCCTCAATTTCCCACTGACTATCTGGGGGTCTCTAGTAAACACCTAAACTCTACCCACAAAGCTTCATTCGATGCCCCCTCCAAGATATCATCTCTCCTTCCTGCAGTAACTGACTCCTTAACTAATAATGCAACACCTCCTCCTCTTTTACCCCCTCCCTTGTCTCACCTGAAGATTCTATATCCAGGAATGTTCAACTGCCAATCCTGCCCTTCCCTCAGCCATGTCTCAGTGATGGCTACTATATCACAATTCCACGTGTCAATCCTCACCCTGAACTCATCCGTTTTACCTGTAAACTCATCCGTTTATCTCTCCTCATATGTCAGTCCTGCCATCCCAGCAATCAGTCTGGTAAACCTTCTCTGCACTCCCTCTATAGCAAGTACAACCTTTCTCAGATAAGGAGACCAAAGCTGCACACAATATTCCAGGCATGGTCTCACCAAGGCCCTGTATAATTGCAGCAAGACATTCCTGTTCCTGTACTCGAATAGTCTGGCTATGTAGGCCAACATACCATTTGCCTTCTCTACCACCTGCTGCACCTGCAAGCTTACCTTCAGCGACTGGTGTACGAGGACACCCAGGTCTCGTTGTACATTCCTCTCTCTCAATTTATAGCCATTCAGATAATAATCTGCCTTCCTGTTTTTGCTACCAAAATGGATAACCTCACATTTATCCACATTATACTGCATCTGCCATGCATTTGCCACTCACTCAGCTTGTCCAAATCACACTGAAGCATCTCTGCATCCTCCTTACAGCCCACCCTCCCATGTAGATGCAGTGAAGGCCCTAATAGTCACTCGATTACAGTAGGATGATGACGAAATGCAGTGAGGACACTCTTCAGATCTTCACGTAGCCTCTGAGAATGACTGACTCCTGTCTGGTCAAGAGCAGTTCGCTTACGCTCTGTGATCAGGATAATATTATGGAGACGCAGCCATGAAACTTTAGAAGCATCTGATCCTTTGTCCACTTTCAGCACCTGGGCCCTGCACTGGTCACAGATGCTGGTGTGATGGGGGCCAGCCCCACCTTAAAGGTACTGAGAGCACACAGAGAGAATGACGGAACTTTGTGCTGCCTGCCCACTACATTCTGGCAGCAATGACCAGCACCGCCGAGGTGCAGACATCAGTAATGTTTCCAGGGAGTGTGAGGCTGGACCATCACTGTGGTCTGAACGCTGCATAAAGCACAGGGAAGAGACCCTGGACTGAGACACCTGCCTTTATCTTGTGCAGAAAGGTTTCACATCTGAGTGACACGGACACTGCTCATAGAACAAGGAGCCACAGGCAGGGAGACATTCTTGGGAGTTTATTGACAATAGTGAACATTATTTACAAGTGATTAACACCCATGCCCAGGCTGTGCAACTGCAAGTTCTTAACCTTCCTAACCCTGCTGCTATGTCTTGGTGCTCCCTGGACATCCACAGTGGAGATGGAGGCAGCCTGCTGACTGCTGTGCCCTGTCTGTGATGACTTTGGTGGGCGTCCTCTGGAGGGCCGAGACTTGGAGGGCTCTGGCCTGCTTTCGGGATCCTGCTGTGCGGCAGTGGCACCCTCCTCAGCCTGTGGAGCTGGAGCTGCAGAGGTCACAGGAAGAGGGGTGTCAGATTGTCCAGACGCTCTTGGAGTCACCTGGATGAATGGAGCCAGAGCATGCGTCTGCTGATCCTCCTTCCTATGGGTGCCCAAGGACCCCAGGCTGACTTCTTGAGGAGAAGAGGAAGCTGGAGTGAATCGGGTTCCCTGCACCCCTCTCACTTACACACTGTTGGAGGCCAACTATGGCATCAGCGAAGGAGTTGAGCCCACGCAGCAGTGCAGGAGTGAAATCCTGGACCAAGGTCTCCATGGCGGCCACCATCCTACCAGTGTTGACCTCGGTGCGTTGGCATGTTGGTGCTATCATCTCAGTCTGAAGGCAAACGGACTCCTCCATTGTGCCTTGCAATCTGAGGAGTGCAGTGGACATCCCTTCCTGATGATCCCGAGCTTGCTTTTGCAGCTCCAGCAACTGTGACATGACCGAGTCCAGAGGCTCATCATCTGACTCGGACTCAGCAGCGTTCTGGCCTCTAGCAGTCCTCTGAGTGCCAGGGACCTGGGAAGTCCCTGCCTCTGCCTGCTGTGGATCGGACAGTGCGATGTGCTCACCAGATCATGATCCCGAGGCTATTCTAAAGCTAGGTCCCACCGAGGTGTGTGTCTCTGCGCTGGTGGAGGGTGTGGGTGAGCACTGTGATGGGACTTCAGGTAGGATGCCTCCAGATTCCTCTTCAGAGGTTTCTTCAGGGCTTGATTGGAGACCCTGGGTCATGGACTCTGTCGACTGTTTCCCAGATGTGCCTGTGAAAGCAAGGGGAGATAATTAGTACATGGCAGTGACTGTGAAAGAGGACACATCACTCACAGCATGGTTGTCTGATGGATGTTGCACTGCTGGACCCTCACTTGGTAGAGCAGCGCCGACACCACCATCAGCTCAGGACTGGCCCAGATCCTCGCCGGCCAGCTGGATGGCTCTGTTTTCAAAGTCAGTGAGGACCTTGATTTCAGGCATTACTCTACCAGTCTGTGACCCCTCTGTCTTGTTGTGTGCCAGCTTGTCCTGCATGAATAGAGATAGGGAGAGTGTAAGCAGGATGCCTGCCAGGTCAGATGATAAATGTGTCTGGTCTAAGTGGGTGGTGAGTGGTCCCGTGGACAGGATGCAGACAGTGAAGGTATGTGTGTGAGAGAGTGAATGGTGATGTCCCTCGAACGGGCAGTGAGTGAGGGCCCTGTGGCTGTGTGATAGGTTTGTAAGTGTGTGAGTTGCGAGTGATGTGAAAAGTGACTTACCCTGGTGGAACAGAGGAGATCATTCATCCTCTGCACTGGGTGACTGTCCTCTTCTGAAGGGCGCTGGCGCTGACCACTGCTGCCACCTCCTCCCAAGCTGCCCATCCTGCGGCCAGAGCAGGGGTACAGAACATCCCAGTGGACCTCTACAGCATCCAGCAGTCATTCGAGGGACCCGTCATTAAACTGAGGGGCTGCAGTCTTTTTCCTTTGCTGGCCATGTCTCCTGGGCAGCTGAGGCAGGCTGGAAGCAATGACTGATGCGCTTGTGGCTGGACTTTAAACATTGCGCCCGGCGTGATGTGGTGGCAGGGTGAGGGCCAGCAGGCGAACGAGAGACTGCCCACCATAGCGTGTTTCCCGGGAATGCATAAATAATGAGGCGAGTTTGGGACGATACAACGTTAAAACCTGTCATCACGACCGGCGGGTGAAACGTCGTTTTACCCACCCGGTACCGCACTGAGTGCAAATCTGGGATGCTTTCACCCACTGTGTGATCGCCCTGTGATGTTTGATGGTGACAGAATGGATTATGTTGCCTTAGCTTGTTGACCTGTTTTCTTTAGCAGTGTAGGGTAAGGGAATGCCATCTGTCTGGTTTTGGGAGGACACAGGCAGTTTTTACATCAGAGATATCCGACTGCATTTATTTGTTTCCCCTGCATTCCCCTCATCATTTTGAATTTCTGAATAGCAATTCCCTTCATAATTCTCTTTGGCTACAGAAAATAGTCTGAGCATTGTTAATTATGAATTTTACCTCCCACCCTTCTTGTCCCACTCGCCAAATCAGTTTCCATTTTAATGTCAACATGTACAATCGTGATCCCTTTCAACCCAGTGTGGAGCATCCAACTTTCATTTCTCAGTCTCGTAATCATAGGCACTGTTAACCTCTCTCTCCCTTAGATCACTGACAGCGCGACGACAACCAACATCATCACAGCTGATAATGCGCAGAGTTAGACTTGGGTGTTTGGAATGTCAAAGTGGCTGGCAGGTCACAAGATAACATTGCATGGTGCCTACCCAGCACAATAACAGGGGCACATGCCTGTTGTAAAGTGAATGTGGATCCTCAGATTCTGAAGGACATTCTGCTGGGCACTGCCGAGAGATCAGCTATAAAAGCGTGTGCACTCGCTTCCCAGGACTCAGTGCCAACCATTACTGGGGAGCAGAGAGGCAAGTAAAAATGGCAGTCAGATCCACACCTTCCAGTGTTAGATTCACCAGTCAAGGGAATCTTCTGTTAGGCCTAGGCTGTGGCTAGAAGCCTGAGCATAACGCACGCAACCATTTTGTAATGAGGTGCACCATTCCCTCATGGGAAGCCATGCTTTTTCCTGATCGCGTAATAAGGCTCAAACTATCAAAATGTCGGTTTTTATTAAACAAATAGTTGGAGGGGCAGTGGGTGGTGGGCCAACATAAGTAGGGTCGCTCTGGGGTCATGGAGGTTGGAAGATGATGTGCCTGATAGTGGCAGCTTGAACCAAATCAACACTCACAGGCAAACTCAGAAAAGCAATCACAGTGAGACATAGAAGCATAGAAAAATTACAGCAGAGAGGCCATTCAGCCCATCGTGTCTGCGTCGGCTGAAAAATAAAAAACCAGCTGCCCATCCTAATCCCACCTCCAGCACCTGGTGCCTTTTAAATGAGTTGAGGGTTTCTGCCTCCAGCACCAAACCAGGCAACGAATTCCAAACACCCACCACCCTCTGGGTGAAGCTGCTTTTCCTCATGCCCCCTCTAATCCTTCTACCTATCACCTTAAATCTGTGCCCCCTGTAATTCACTTCTCCACTAGGTGAAACAGGGCATCTCTGTCTACTCTGTCTCAGCCCCTCATAATCTTGTACACCTCAATCAGGTCGCTCAGTTCCAAGGAAAACAATTCCAGCCTATCCAATCTTTTCTCATCGCTGCAATTTTCAAGCCCTGGAAACATTCTTGTAAATCTCCTCTGTACCCTCTCCAGAGCAATTGTATCCTTCCTGTAATGTGGTACCAGAACTGTACACAAAATTCCAGCTGTGGCCTAACCAGCATTTTATACAGTTCCATCATTACATCCTGCTTTTGTATTCTATACCTTGTCCAATATGCTTTCTTCACCACCTGCCATCTTCAGGGACCTGTGGACATGCACTCCAAAGGCCTCTCACTTCCTCTACCCCTCCCATTATCCTCTCATTTATTGTGTATTCCTTAGCTTTGTTTGCCCTTCCCAAAAGCATTACCTCACGCTTCACTGGATTGAATTCTATTTGCCACTTTTCCACCAAACCATTGATATCATTCTGGAGATAACAGCTATCCTCTTCACTATCAACTACACAGCCAATTTATGTGCCACCTGCAAATTTCCCAATCATGCCTCCCACATTTAAATCCAAATCATTAATATATACAACAAACAGCAATAAACCCTGTGGAACATCACTGGAAACCACTCTCCATTTGCAAAGCATCCATCAACCATTACCCTTTGTTTCCTGTCATTGAGCCAATTTTGGATCCAACTCACCACATTCCCCTGTATCCCATGGGCTTTTACTTTTCTGACCAGTCTTCCATGTGGGACCTTGTCAAATGCCTTAATAAAATCCATGTAGACAACATCCACTACACTACCCTCATCAATCCTCCTTGTTACATCCTCAAAAAATTTGATTAATTAACAAAGACGCGACCTTCCCCTAACAAAATACTGTAGCTACAAGAGCAGGTCAGAGACTAGGAATCCTGCAGCAAATAAATCACCTCCTGACTCCCCAAAGCCTGTCCACCATCTACAAGACACAAGTCAGGAATGTGACGGTATACTGTCCACTTGCCTGGATGAGTGCACCTCCAACAACACTTAAGAAGCTTGACAGCATCCAGGACAAAGCAGCCCACTTGACTGGCATCACATCCACAAATATTCACTCCCTCCACCACCGACACATAGTAGCAGCAGTGTGTACCATCTACAAGATGCATTATAGAAACTCACCAAGGCTCCTTCAATAGCTCCTCCCAAACCGGTGACCATTACCATCTGGAAGGACAAGAGCAGCAGACACATGGGAACACCCCCACCTGGAAGTTCCCCTCCAAGTCACTCACCATCCTGACTTGGAAATATATCACCGTTCCTTCACTGTCGCTGGGTCAAAATCCTGGAACTCTCTCACTAACTGCACTGTGGGTGTACCTACACCACATGGACTGCAGCGGATCAAGAAGGCAGCTCACCACCACCTTCTCAAGGGCATCAAGGGGTGGGCAACAAATGCTGGTCTAGCCAGTGAAGCCCAGATCCCGTGAATGAATTAAAACAAACCATGCTGACTATTCCTGATTAATCTATTGTTTAATAAATGACAGTTTATCCTGTGTTTCAGAATTGATTCTAACAATTTTCCCACCACTGAAGTCAGCCTGACTGGCCTATAAGTATTTGGCCTATCCCTCACACCCTTTTTAAATATTGATACAACATTAGCAGATCTCCAATCCTAAGACAGACCTACAATATTCCAGGATATACTGGATAATTCACAGAATCATAGAATGGCTACGGCATAAGAGGCCATTTGGCCTGTCTTGTTTGTGCTGGCTCTCTATGGGGGCAATGCATCTATTGCCACAGCCCAGCCTGCTGCTCGTAATCCTTCACATTCTTCCTTTTCAGATAATAATCCAATTCCTGCTTGAATATCTCGATTGACCCTGCCTCCACCACGCTCTCAGGCAGTGCATTCCAGATCCTAACCACTCACTGTGAGAAAAAAGATTTTTCTCATGTCTCCATTGGTTCTTTTACCAATTACCTTAAATCTGTGTCCTCTGGTTCTTGATCCTTCCACCAAAGGGAACAGTTTCTCTCTATCTGCTCTGTCCAGACCCCTCATGATTTAGAATGCCTCTATCAAATCTCCTCTCAACCTTCTCTTTTCCAAGGAGAACAGTCCCAGCTTCTCCAATCTATCTACGTAATCAAACTTTCTCATCCCTGAACCGTTCTCGGGAATTTAATTAACCAGAGATCAGGTGCACTTATGGAAACTGGAGTCCAAGGACAACTGACCATCATCAATTCTTCACATCTGGTACCAGATAATTTCACAAACCAATGACCTACCAGATAAGGTGCTCCTGGTCATGGTATCAGGTCAAACATGGGCAAGGAAGCCTCCAGCTGATTACCACATAGCCCTCCTCCTCAGCTGATGAATCGGTACCCCTCCACGTTGAACACCACTTGGAGGAAGCACTGAGGGTGGCAAGGGCGCAGAATGTTTTCTGGGTGGGGGGCTTCAATGTCCATCACCAAGAGTGGCTCGGTAGCACCGCTACTGACTGAGCTGGCTGAGTCATAATTAAATAGCTGCTACACTGGGTCTGCGGCAGGTGGCGAGGGAACCAACAAGAGGGAACAACATGTTCGATCTTATCTTCACCAACCTGCCTGCCGCAGGTCCATCTATCCATGACAGTATCGGTAGGAGTGACTGCCGCACAAAAAGCAGGACAAATCCAACACAGCCAATTACCGCCCCATCAGTCTACTCTCCAGCATCAGTAAAGTGATGGAAGGGGTCATCAACAGTGCTAACAAACGGCACTTGCTTAGCAATAACCTGCTCACTGATGCCCAGTTTGGGTTCCGCCAGGGCCACTCAGCTCCTGACCTCATTACAGTCTTGGTTCAAACATGGACAAAAGATCTGAGCTCCCGAGGTGAGGTAAGAGTGACTGCCCTTGACATCAAGGCAGCATTTGACCAAGTGTGGCATCAAGGATCCCTAGCAAAACTGGAGTCAATGGAAATCAGGGGGAAAACTCTCCACTGGTTGGAGTCAAAGCTAGCACAAAGGAAGATGGTTGTGGTTGTTGGAGGTCAGTCATCTCAGTTCCAGGACATCACTGCAGGAGTTCCTCAGGGTAGTGTCCTAGGCCCAACCATCTTCATTGCTTCATCAATGACCTTCCTTCCATCATAAGGTCAGAAATGGGGATGTTCACTGATAATTGCACCATGTTCAGCACCATTTGCAACTCCATGCAATCCATGTTCAAATGCAGCAAGACCTGGACAATATCCAGGCTTGGGCTGACAACTGGCAAGTAACATTCATGCCACACAAGTGCCAGGCAATGACCATTTCCAACAAGAGAGAATCTAACCATTGCCCCTTGACATTTAGTGGCATTATCATCGCTGAATCCCCCACTATCAACATCCTGGGGGTTACCATTGACCAGAAACTGAACTGGACTAGCCATATAAATACTGTGGCTACAAGAGCAGGTCAGAGGCTAGGAATCCTGCAGACAGCAACTCACATCCTGACTCCCTGAAGCCTGTCCACCAACTACAAGGCACAAATCAGGAGTGTGATGGAATATTCCCCACTTGCCTAGATGAGTGCAGCTCCCACAAAGCTCAAGAAGCTTGACACCATCCAGAACAAAGCAGTCCGCTTGATTGGCACCCCAACCTCAAACATTCACTCCCTCTACCACTGGCACTGTGTGTACCAGCTACAAGATGCACTGCAAAAACTCACCAAAGCTCATTAGACAGCACCTTCCAAACCCACGACCATCTAGAAGGACAAGGGCCGCAGATACATAGGAACACCACCACCTGGAAGTTCCCCTCCAAGCCACTCACCATCCTGACTTGGAAATATATCGCCATTCCTTCACTGTCGCTGGGTCCAAATCCTGGAACTCCCTCCCTAACAGCACTGTGGGTGTACCTACACCACATGGACTGCAGCGGTTCAAGAAGGCAGCTCACCACCACCTTCTCAAGCCAACTAGGGATGGGCAATAAATGCTGGCCCAGCCAGCGAAGCCCACATCCCGTGAATGAATAGACAAAAGGCAAAGAGCTGAAAGTCTATGGGTGCTCTGTACTTGCAGGATATGCACTTTTAGCTGGTCAAACTCCGGCAGTAGCCCTGTACACACTTAGGATCCCAGAGTCTCATCTTGTGCAGCAGCTAAACTATTTTCAGAAATGGAATGTGTACCTGTTATTAACGTAGTCTCCAAAGACAGTGCTCACTCTGCACTGCATAACAAGAAACTCTACCTGAGTGGAATTCAAAGTAGTTTGGTTCAGAGAGCCTTAAACATGGTGATGAATTTCCACACAAGCCAAGCTCAATATAAGGACAAAAGCCCTGCTTGTGCCCTGTCCCACTGGTGGGGGATGCACATTCACATTACCCAGCAGGTAAGATTATCTTCAGGCACGTTTAGCAAGTATTTAAGGGAATACAAGGGTTAATACAATAATCTTCAATATAAATACACAGTGCAACCTACTTTAAAATCGCTGAGGCCAATCAACCAACGGTTCCCCAAATATACAACAACTTGTATTTAGACAGCATCTTAAATGTAATAAAATACCCCAAGGTGCTTCACAGGAGTATTATAAAGCAAAACATGACACCTCGATACATAAGGAGATATTAGGGCGGATGGGCAAAAGCTTGGTCAAGAAGTAAGTTTTAAGGAATGTCTTAAAGGTGGAAAGCGAGGTCGGAAGGCGAGAAGAGTAGGGAAGGAATTCCAGAGTTTAGGGCCCAGGTAACTGGAGGCACAGCCACCAATGGTGACTTGATTGAAACGTATAAGATTCTGAGGGGTCTTGGCAGGGTGGATGTGGAGAGGATGTTTCCTCTTGTGGGAGAATCTAGAACTAGGGATCACTGTTTAAAAATAAGGGGTCACTTAGTTAAAACAGAGATGAGGTGAAATTTTTTCACTCAGAGGGTTGTGAGACTTTGGAACTCTCTTCCTCAAAAGGCAGTGGAAGCAGAGTCTTTGAATATTTTTAAGACAGAGGTGGACAGATTCTTGGTAAGCAAGGGGTGGTTATCGGCAGTAGGTGGGATGCAGATTTCAGGTTACTATCAGATCAGCCATGATCTTATTAAATGGCGGAGCAGGCTGGAGGGGCTGAATGGCCTACACCTGCTCCTTGTTCGTATGTTCATATGGTGGAGTGATTAAACTCCCACCAGGCCAGAATTAGAGAGGCACAGATATAATAGCATAAAGATCAGGAGCAGGACTAGGCCATTCAGCCCTTCGAGCCTGCTCCACCATTCCATAAGATCACTGCTGCTCCGACTGTGGCTTTTCTACCTGCCTCCCATAATCTTTGACTTCCTTGCAGATCAAGAATCCGTCTAACTCAGCCTTGAATATATTCAATGATCCAGCCTCCTGTCTTGTGGGTCTGAAGGAGATTACAGAGATAGACAGAGACAAGGCCATGGAAGGATTTGAAAACAAGGATGAGAATTACAAAATCGAGGCATTGTTAACTAAGCAGCAGCATAGGTCAGTGAGCGAGGGCTGATGGGCAAGCAGGATGGCAGGTTTTGGGTGATCTCAAGTTTACAGAGGCTAGAATGTGAGAGACCAGTCAGGAGGGGATTGGAATAGTCAAGTTTAGAGGTAACAACCGCTTCAACAGTCGATGAGCTGAGGCAGGGCTGGAGTCAGGCGATCTTATGGAAGTTGAAGTAGGTGGTCTTAGTGGTTAGAAGCTCATCTTGAGTTCAAATGAGACATCAAGGTTTCAAGCAGTCTGTTCAGCCTCACACTGTTGCCAGGGAGAGGGACAGAGCTTGTAATGAGGGACCAGCGTTTGTGGCAGGGACCAAGGGCAACAGTTTCAGTCCTCACCATGTTTAACTAGAGGATACTTCCGCTCAACCAGTAATGGATGTCAGACAAGCAGTCTGTTAACTCCGCAAGGTGGAGGATTCAAGCAAAGATATAGTGAGGCAGAACTGGGTTTGTCATTTCAATACTTGAGTCTCTATTTTCAATTTTTCTTTATATGAGAAAATTTTTTTTTTGCTCTCTATGATCTTGTAATTCCATTTTGCTGATATTTTCATTGCTGTCCTCCTATAACATAAAACCTGCTGAACCTGCACTGAGTGAGCCCACATAGAATCAAAATCTACAAACAGCACCAGGTCAATCCTATATTCCTCCAAACTACAATGTACTGTACACAAGCTACAGTCTCTCATTGGAAATTAATTAAAAAATCTGAGCTACATATCACTGAGACACTTATACTTCAATAGATTAGAATAGTCAAGTATTAGTCAGCCATTACTCAGCTATATTCTAAAGAATGATGCAGCACAGAACAAGGCCTTTTGGTCCAACCTGCCTATTCTAGCTCTTTGAAAGGACTCTTCAAGAGGACCCCTGCTCTTTCTCCAGAGCTCTGCAAATTCATAGTATCACTTCTAAGTTCTGTAAAGGTCAATGTGCAAAAGGCTGAACATAGCCATTTCCAACACATGCTGAGCTACTTGAGAACCCACAAACCAGGGATGTCTGAGGCATGTTTGAGTTTATCACATAGAGTTTTTTTTATAGCTTTTTGTTCTTTATCCTGTTGCGTGTACTAATTGACCTTTGGACAAACAATCTCTGAATGCATATTCATTTCTTAAATTAAGATAAACAGACGCCAGTGATCCAGGTAGCTACGGTGCAGTGAGTATGAAAGTGTTCTGATGATCACTTGAAATAACAAACCAAAGCTACATTTCTGATCATCTTTAACCTTCACAAATGACTCCAGTTTGGGCTCAAAACTTTTACTGTGGCTGATATTTATCACAATGCACCAACATAAAATTAACATTAAATAAAGAAACAATATGTTTCAACATGCTGACACTGAAAACTCTGGTAAATCTCTGAGACTTGGACCATCTCTCTCTGTATAAATAATCCAAAGTGACATTTACATGAAAAACACAGGAAACAGGAAGTAGATGTGCAGTTTTATACTTTCCCTCCGCCAAACACTGCAGAGCTGCGGTTCTCTCTCAGCTCTTCCCTCCTCTCACTAACTTTGGAAACTCAAGCTGGGCTTCACCAGCTCCAAATCTTCACAACATTACTGGGGTTTTATACCACACATCTCGACTGTAGTTTTACCTGTTACAAATATTTTTTTTCAAAGCACAACTTTAGTCGAAAAGAAGACTCATTGTGTACACGGTTAATGGCAGGGCCAGAGCAATAGTACAGCCATTCAAATTGTGAGTATTTGGCAGCTGTGTCTATTCCCCTGGCAACCACCCCACCCCCACCACACACACACAGAGCCCCACAGAAAAGCACATACACACATACTGACACACAGGCTGACTGACAGACAGACAGACACACACACACACACACAGGCTGACTGATGCGCGCACACACACACACACACACACACACACATAGGGTCACACACATACAAACAGACTAACACACACCTCACAGACTGACACACACACAAGAACATACACAAACACACACATACACAAGCACATACACAAACACACACATACACACAGACAGATGCTCACACACAAGCACATACACAGACTGACACATGCACTCTGACACACACACACACACACACATACATACACACAATCCTTTCAATCCATAGAACTGAAACAGAAGCTGCTACTCACCTGGTGACAAAGAATGGTTTGCTGTACCAATCTCGCATATCCATCCAGTCGAACACCTGAATTGCTTCTGCTCCTCATAGTCCCAAATAATGTTGGCTACTATTGACCAGCAGTTACCAGTGTTGTCCAGTGTTGACCAGCAGTTAGCAATGTTGACCAGCAGTTAGCAATGTTAACCAGCAGATATCAGTGTTGGTCAGTGTTGACCTACAGTTACCAGCACCTACCAGCAGTTACCAGCATTGACCAGTAGTAACCAAAGTTGACCAGCAGTAACCACCATTGACCATTGTTGACCAGTAGTTAACAGCGTTGACCAGTGTTGACTAGCAGTTAACAGCGTTGATCAGCAGTTATTAGTGTTGTCCAGTGCTGACCAGCAGTTATCAATATTGACCAGCAGTAACCAGAGTTGACCAGGGGTGCCGGCAGAGTATGACAGAGTGGGGGAACCCTGCTCACAACCTCGTTCTTGGACTGTTGGTGAACCTGGACACACAATGTTTACTGTTACACACAAGCAGAAGGAGGGACAAATCTTTACCTGTTTCTAATGGTTCACTCAGTTGACCAACTGGTTAGCTGGACTGGGTGATGCTGTGTTGGTTAGTCCCCTTTCTATCTCACAAGACCCTCAATACGGATTGTGTGGCTGTGAATAGACCAGCCCAGTCTGGCACACAATTGCTGCCCAACAACCAGTCACTGCACAGCACCCAGTCACTGCCTGCAACACCCAGTCACTGCCCACAACACCCAGTCACTGCCCGCAGCACACAGTCACTGCCTGCAACACCCAGTCACTGCCCACAACACCCAGTCACTGCCCACAGCACACAGTCACTGCACAGCACCCAGTCACTGCACAGCACCCAGTCACTGCACAGCACCCAATCACTGCCTGCAACACCCAGTCACTGCCCACAACACCCAGTCACTGCCCGCAGCACACAGTCACTGCACAGCACCCAGTCACTGCCTGCAACACCCAGTCACTGCCTGCAACACCCAGTCACTGCCTGCAACACCCAGTCACTGCCCGCAGCACTCAGTCACTGCACAGCACACAGTCACTGCACAGCACACAGTCACTGCCTGCAACACCCAGTCACTGCCTGCAACACCCAGTCATTGCCTGCAGCACCCAGTCACTGCCTGCAACACCCAGTCACTGCCTGCAACACCCAGTCACTGCCTGCAACACCCAGTCACTGCCCGCAGCACACAGTCACTGCACAGCACACAGTCACTGCACAGCAACCAGTCACTGCCTGCAACACCCAGTCATTGCCCGCAACACCCAGTCACTGCCCACAGCACCCAGTCACTGCACAGCACCCAGTCACTGCCCACAGCACCCAGTCACTGCCCACAGCACCCAGTCACTGCCCACAGCACCCAGTCACTGCCCAGCACCCAGTCCCTGCCCAGTATTCAGTGCCTACCCAACACCCAGTCCCTGCCCAACACCCAGTCCCTGCCCAACACCCAGTCCCTGCCCAACACCCAGTCCCTGCCTGCAGCACCCAGTCCCTGCCCAACACCCAGTCCCTGCCCAACACCCAGTCCCTGCCTGCAGCACCCAGTCACTGTCCAGCACCCAGTCCCTGCCCAGCATTCAGTGCCTGCCAACACCCAGTCACTGCCCAGCACCCAGTCCCTGCCCAACACCCAGTCCCTGCCTGCAGCACCCAGTCACTGCCCAGCACCCAGTCACTGCCCAGCACCCAGTCCCTGCCTGCAGCACCCAGTCACTGCCCAGCACCCAGTCCCTGCCTGCAGCACCCAGTCACTGTCCAGCACCCAGTCCCTGCCCAGCATTCAATGCCTGCCCAACACCCAGTCACTGCCCAGCACCCAGTCCCTGCCCAACACCCAGTCCCCGCCTGCAGCACCCAGTCACTGCCCAGCACCCAGTCACTGCCCAGCACCCAGTCCCTGCCCAACACCCAGTCCCTGCCTGCAGCACCCAGTCACTGCCCAGCACCCAGTCACTGCCCAGCACCCAGTCCCTGCCTGCAGCACCCAGTCACTGCCTGCAGCACCCAGTCACTGCCTGCAGCACCCAGTCACTGCCCAGCACCCAGTCCCTGCCTGCAGCACCCAGTCACTGCCCAGCACCCAGTCACTGCCCAGCACCCAGTCCCTGCCTGCAGCACCCAGTCACTTCCCAGCACTGTGACTGCCCACAGCACCCAGTCACTGCCCACAGCACTAGGTCACTGCCCGGCACACAGTCACTGCCCACAGCACCCAGTCACTGCCTGCAGCACCCAGTCACTTCCCAGCACCCAGTCACTTTCCAGCACCCAGTCACTTCCCAGCACCCAGTCACTGCCTGCAGCACCCAGTCACTTCCCAGCACCCAGTCACTGCCCAGCACCCAGTCCCTGGCCAGCATCCATTCACTGCCCACAGCACCCAGTCACTTCCCAGCACCCAGTCCCTGCCCAGCACCCAGTCTTACCCTGCAGCCTGGTCTGGCTTTGACTGATGCCCCTGTCGGTTTCAGTGATCGCCAGCGCTTCACTGCGACATTCAGGCTGTCGGAGTTTATATTCAGGGATTTATTAACTGAGCTGCTGGTTTGAAGCTGCTGCTGCAGACTAACATTGTTACAAGGCCCGCTTCCCCCCCGGCCCCCTCTTTCCCTCTCTCTCCCCTCTCTCTCCCTAGTCCGCATCAATGTAACTGTAACAAGAGGATTGTTACAGCCTCTCCTGGGTCCTGTTCAATATGTAACAAATCGAACCCATCTCTCCTCCTTTACAACCTTTTCACTCACTCTGTTCACACTCAGCCAGCTGAGGACCCCATACCATCTACACACTGCACACTGGCGATAATCCTTCGACCTTTCCTTAATCTGCTCTCCTGGCCTCTGCTGGTCTTTCAGGACCTTGTTGAGCTGCATTCAGCAGTGAGACCAGGGGATGGAGACAGAGAGGGAAGCAGCGCTGAGTCCAATCCAGTGACAGAGCGGCTCACATGCTCACTGCAATCCTCAGTTCATCGTTGCAAATACAACCGCCTTTGAATAACAATAAGCACTGCAGCTCTCTGTGGGAGGAACCTTCCAACAGGCAGTTTTACCTGGTTCATATCCCACAGGGCTGAGATATTTGAAAAGCCACAAATGTTTTAATCTGAAGCAATAGCAGGAGTAGCTGTAAAGTTTGTTTCTCTATAAAACTAGGCAACATCTTGATGAGCACCTATTCAGACTCAGCAATCTCACCAATTTTCAACCTCATCACTTTTGGGAGAATGTCATTAATAAGTTTCAAACTGACTGACCTGAATGAAACACACTTTCAGGAATTTACACCATTATGTTGCAAGGATTTAACTAAACCAGTAAATCCCCCGCAGTGCTGACCACTTGCTAAAGCAATTCCAAACATTGCATATCAGGCTCATGGTAACACAGTCGTGCAAATGAGCCCCAAAGATGTGCAAACTTGGAGCTTCAGATGTTGGCTAGTGGCTAGTTTTATATATAAATAAAAATATATGTGTCTATATCTATATATATAATATACTGCATACTCCTGAAGCAATTGCTGTACCAAACATGGTGGCAGCAGGAGACCCGCCCCACCCCACACCCCACCACAAAAGCCAGGAGTACAGCGGAGAGAATCCCTGAAGAGATGAAACATCCCCTCCGACTCACAGGAGACCCTGGCCTGTGACCAACCAAAATGGAGGAGGTTCATTCAGGAAGACAGCAAATGTGTCACGAGACTGTGTCGGGAATGTATAGAGCTGAAGTTGAGGCATCAGAGGCAGCGCACAAATCTCAGTGAGTGTGCGCCACAAACCTCCAAGCAACATATCCACCAACCCCTTCAAGCACCACCTGCACCACATGTGCCAGAGTCTGCAGATCACACATTGGGCTCATCAGCCATCTCAGAACCACCCTCCCGGAGTGGAAGCAAGTCATTGTTGATCCTGAGGGACTACCTAAGAAGGGGAAGAAGGTATATATATATATTAAATATATGTGACCTATTTTACATCTATTCCTGTTATTACTTTAGATTAGAAAATTCAATTAATAAATATGGAATTGAAAGCTAGTCTCAGTAATCATGACCATGACAATTATCACCGAATGTTGTAAAAACCCATCTGGTTCACTAATGTCCTTTAGGGAAGGAAATCTGCCGTCCTTACCCGGTCTGGCCTACATGTGACTCCAGACCCACAGCAATGTAGTGGACTTTTAACTGCCCTCTGAAATGGTCTAGCAAGTCACTCAGTTCAGGGGCAATTAGGAATGGGGTGCAAATGCTGGACTTGTTCAACAACGCCCACATCCCATGAAGGAATACAATTTTTAAGATGTGAAAAGCTAATGTTACGAAAATATGGTCATATGAATTAGTAGGCCATTTGGCCTTTCAAACCTGCTCCACCAGTCAATAAGATCATGGCTGATCTGGCTGTGGCCTCAACACCACATTCCTGCCGACCCCCCAAAAACCTTTCACTCCTTTGTCAATCAAGAATCTGTCTAACTCAGCCTTGAATATATCCAATGGCCCAACCCCCACTGCTCTCGGGGGAAGAGAGCTCCTTAGACTCATGACCCTCTGAGAGAGAAAAACATTCTTCATCTCCGTCTAAATGGGAGACCCTTTATTTTTAAACTGTGCCTGCTAGTTCTAGTCTCTCCCATGTGGGGAAACATCCTTTCAGCATCCGCCCTGTCAAGTCCCCTCAGGATCTTATGTTTCAATAAGATCACATCTCATTCTTCTAAACTCCAATGGATACAGGAGTATCCATAACAGGGCTATATTGTTATAACACATTTTGGCTGTTGGATTTAATATAGTTTTGGAACCAACTGAATTATTAAACCAGTCAATACAATGTAATCTAGTTTATTTAGATAGCCCAATCGGGGCGTGTTCTTCAGCTTTTACGCATAAACAACTTGTGTCTGTAAGGCACTGGTAATGTAACAAAACAGCCCAAGGCATTTCACTGGAGTAATTATCAAACAAATTGTGACACCGAGCCACTAAAGGGAAATCAAGGAAGGTGAACTAAAGCTTGTTCATAGAGGCAGGTTTTGAGAAGTGCCCTGAAGGAGGAAAGCCAAATAGAGAGGCAGTGTGGTTAGGGAGGGAATTAGGGAGGGTTTAGGGTCGAGGCAACTGAAGGCACAGTCACCAATGGTGGAACAATAAAAAGCGGGGATTAAAAAAGAAAAACTCACTTTCCACAACTTCTGGATGTCTCAAAGCATTTTACCCCTTTTGAAGTGCAGTCATTGCTTTAATAAAGGAAACATGGCTGCCAATTTACATATCCCACAAACAGCAGTCTGATTTTTAATGACATTGATTGAGGGATTGGGATTTAGGGCACCAAGGATTTTTCTTTACTCTTTCAGTGGGATGTGGGCATCACTGGCAAGGCCAGCTTTTGTTGCCCATCCTTAATTACCCTTGAACTAGGCCATTTCAGAGGGCAGGCTGATAGTCAAGCACATTGCTATATAGTCTGGAGTCACATGTAGGCTAGATTTCCAGTGAACCAGATAGGTTTTTTTTTACCAGAAACAAAACTACCTGGACAAACTCCGCAGGTCTGGCAGCATCTGTGGAGAGGAACACAGTTAACATTTCGAGTCCGCATGACCTGCTCTCCTGGCCTCTGCTTGTTTTTCAGGACCTTGTTGAGCTGCATTGAGCAGTGAGACCAGGGGATGGAGACAGAGAGGGAAGCAGCGCTGAGCCCAATCCAGTGACAGAGCGGATCACATGCTCACTGCAATCCTCAGCTCATCGTTGCAAATACAATCGCCTTTGAATAACAATAAGGACTGCAGCTCTCTGTGTGAGGAACCTTCCAACAGGCAGTTTTACCTGGCTCATATTCCACAGGGCTGAGATATTTGTAAAGTCCCAAATGTTTTAACCTGAAGCAATAACATGAGTAGCTGTAATGTTTGTTTGTATATAAAACTAGACAACATCTTGATGGAGCACCTATTCAGACTCAGCAATCTCACCAATTTTCAACCTCATCACTTTTGGGAGAATGTCATTAATAAGTTTCAAACTGACTGACCTGAATGATACAGACTTTCAGGAATTTACACCATTATGTTGCAAGGATTTAATTAAACCAGTATATCCCCTATACTGTCCACCACTCGCTAAAGCAATCCCAAACATTGCATATCAGGCTCATGGTAATGCAGTCATGCAGCTGAGCCCCAAAGATGTGCAAACTTGGATCTTCAGATGTCGGCTAGTGGCTAGTTTTATATATATATATAAAAAAAAATGTGTCTATATTTTTATGTATAAAATACTGCACTCACCTGAAGCAATTGCTGTACCAAACTTGGTGGCAGCAGGAGACGCCGCCCCCCACCTCCCCCCCCCCCCCCAAAAAGCCAGGAGTACAGCGGAGAGAATCCCTGAAGAGATGAAAAATCCCCTCCGACTCACAGGAGACCCTGGCCTGTGACCAACCAAAATGGAGGAGGTTCATTCAGGACGACAGAAAATGCGTCGAGAGACTGTGTCGGGAATGTGTAGAGGTGAGGCAGCGCACAAATCTCAGTGAGTGTGCACCACAAACCTCCAAATAACCTATCCACCCACTCCTTCAAGTACCACCTGCACCACATGTGCCAGAGTCTGCAGATCACGCATTGGGCTCATCAGCCATCTCAGAACCACCCTCCCGGAGTGGAAGCAAGTCATTGTTGATCCTGAGGGACTACCTAAGAAGGGGAAGAAGGTATATATGTGACCTATTTTACATCTATTCCTGTTATTACTTTAGATTAGAAAATTCAATTAATAAATATGGAATTGAAAGTTAGACTCAGTAATCGTGACCATGACAACTATCACCGAATGTTGTAAAAACCCATCTGGTTCATTAATGTCCTTTAGGGAAGGAAATCTGCCGTCCTTACCCAGTCTGGCCTACATGTGACTCCCGACCCACAGTAATATAGTGGACTTTTAACTGCCCTCTGAAATGGTCTAGCAAGTCATTCAGTTCATGGGCAATTAGGGATGGGGAACAAATGCTGGACTTGTTCAACAACGCCCACATCCCATGAAGGAATACATTTTTTAAAATGTGAAATGCTAATGTTACGAACATATGATCATATGAATTAGTAGGCTATTTGGCCTTTCGAAACTGCTCCGCATGTCAATAAGATCATGGCTGATCTGTTTGCGGCCTCAACACCACATTCCTGCCGAACCCCCAAAAACCTTTCACTCCTTTGTCAATCAAGAATCTGTCTAACTCAGCCTTGAATATATTCAATGGCCCAGCCCCCACTGCTCTCAGGGGAAGACAGTTCCTTAGATTCATGACCCTCTGAGAGAGAAAAACATTCTTCATCTCCATCTAAATGGGAGACCCTTTATTTTTAAACTGTGCTCGCTAGTTCTAGTCTCTCCCATGTGGGGAAACATCCTTTCAGCATCCGCCCTGTCAAGTCCCCTCAGGATCTTATGTTTCAATAAGATCACATCTCATTCTTCTAAACTCCAATGGATACAGGAGTATCCATAACAGGGCTATATTGTAATAACACATTTTGGCTGTTGGATTTAATATAGTTTTGGAACCAACTGAATTATTAAACCAGTCAATACAATGTAATCTAGTTTATTTAGATAGCCCAATCGGAGCGTGTTCTTCAGCATTTACACATAAACAACTTGTGTCTGTAAGGCACTGGTAATGTAACAAAACAGCCCAAGCCACTTCCCCGGAGTAATTATCAAACAAATTGTGACACCGAGGCACCAAAGGGAAATCATGGAAGGTGAACTAAAGCTTGTTCATAGAGGCAGGTTTTGAGAAGTGCCCTGAAGGAGGAAAGCCAAATAGAGAGGCAGTGTGGTTAGGGAGGGAATTAGGGAGGGTTTAGGGTCGTGGCAACTGAAGGCACAGTCACCAATGGTGGAACAATAAAAAGCGGGGATTAAAAAAGAAAAACTCACTTTCCACAACTTCTGGATGTCTCAAAGCATTTTACCCCTTTTGAAGTGCAGTCATTGCTTTAATAAAGGAAACATGGCTGCCAATTTACATATCCCACAAACAGCAGTCTGATTTTTAATGACATTGATAGAGGGATTGGGATTCAGGGCACCAAGGATTTTTCTTTACTCTTTCATGGGATGTGGGCATCACTGGCAAGGCCAGCTTTTGTTGCCCATCCTTAATTACCCTTGAACTAGGCCATTTCAGAGGGCAGGCTGATAGTCAAGCACATTGCTATATAGTCTGGAGTCACATGTAGGCTAGATTTCCAGTGAACCAGATAGGTTTTTTTTACCAGAAACAAAACTACCTGGACAAACTCCGCAGGTCTGGCAGCATCTGTGGAGAGGAACACAGTTAACATTTCGAGTCCGCATGACCTGCTCTCCTGGCCTCTGCTTGTTTTTCAGGACCTTGTTGAGCTGCATTGAGCAGTGAGACAGGGGATGGAGACAGAGAGGGAAGCAGCGCTGAGCCCAATCCAGTGACAGAGCGGCTCACATGCTCACTGCAATCCTCAGTTCATCGTTGCAAATACAATTGCCTTTGAATAACAATAAGGACTGCAGCTCTCTGTGTGAGGAACCTTCCAACAGGCAGTTTTACCTGGCTCATATCCCACTGGGCTGAGATATTTGCAAAGTCCCAAATGTTTTAACCTGAAGCAATAACATGAGTAGCTGTAAAGTTTGTTTCTATATAAAACTAGGAACCATCTTGATGAGCACCTATTCAGACTCAGCAATCTCAACAATTTTCAACCTCATCACTTTTGGGAGAATGTCATTAATAAGTTTCAAACTGACTGACCTGAATGAAACACCCTTTCAGGAATTTACACCATTATGTTGCAAGGATTTATTAAAACCAGTAAATCCCCCATATTGCCCACCACTCGCTAAAGCAATTCCAAACATTGCATATCAGGCCCATGGTAACACAATCATAGAGCTGAGCCCCGAAGATGTACAAACTTGGAGCTTCAGATGTTGGCTGGTGGCTAGTTTTATATATAAATAAAAATATATGTGTCTATATCTATATGTATAATATACTGCATACACCTGAAGCAATTGCTGTACCAAACTTGGTGGCAGCAGGAGACGCCGCCCCCCACCTCCCCGCCGCCCCCCCTCCCAAAAAAAAGCCAGGAGTACAGCGGAGAGAATCCCTGAAGAGATGAAACATCCCCTCCGACTCACAGGAGACCCTGGCCTGTGACCAACCAAAATGGAGGAGGTTCATTCAGAAAGACAGAAAATGCGTCGAGAGACTGTGTCGGGAATGTATAGAGGTGAAGTTGAGGCTTCAGAGGCAAAGCACAAATCTCATGAGTGTGCGCCACAAACCTCCAAATAACCTATCCACCAACCCCTTCAAGCACCACCTGCACCACATTTGCCAGAGTCTGCAGATCACACATTGGGCTCATCAGCCATCTCAGAACCACCCTCCCGGAGTGGAAGCAAGTCATTGTTGATCCTGAGGGACTACCTAAGAAGGGGAAGAAGGTATATATATATTAAATATATGTGACCTATTTTACATCTATTCCTGTTATTACTTTAGATTAGAAAATTCAATTAATAAATATGGAATTGAAAGCTAGACTCAGTAATCGTGACCATGACAACTATCACCGAATGTTGTAAAAACCCATCTGGTTCACTAATGTCCTTTAGGGAAGGAAATCTGCCGTCCTTACCTGGTCTGGCCTACATGTGACTCCCGATCGACAGTAATGTAGTGGACTTTTAACTGCCCTCTGAAATGGCGTAGCAAGTCATTCAGTTCAAGGGCAATTAGGGATGGGGAACAAATGCTGGCCTTGTTCAACAACACCCACATCCCATGAAGGAATACATTTTTTAAAATGTGAAATGCTAATGTTACGAAAATATGATCATATGAATTAGTAGGCCATTTGGCCTTTCAAACCTGCACCGCCAATCAATAAGATCATGGCTGATCTGTTTGTGGCCTCAACACCAAATTCCTGCCGACCCCCCAAAAACCTTTCACTCCTTTGTCAATCAAGAATCTGCCTAACTCAGCCTTGAATATATCCAATGGCCCAACCCCCACTGCTCTCGGGGGAAGAGAGTTCCTTAGACTCATGACCCTCTGAGAGAGAAAAAAATTCTTCATCTCCGTCTAAATGGGAGACCCTTTATTTTTAAACTGTGTCCGCTAGTTCTAGTCTCTCCCATATGGGGAAACATCCTTTCAGCATCCGCCCTGTCAAGTCCCCTCAGGATCTTATGTTTCAATAAGATCACATCTCATTCTTCTAAACTCCAGTGGATACAGGAGTATCCATAACAGGGCTATATTGTTATAACACATTTTGGCTGTTGGATTTAATATATTTTTGGAACCAACTGAATTATTAAACCGGTCAATACAATGTAATCTAGTTTATTTAGATAGCCCAATCGGGGCGTGTTCTTCAGCTTTTACACATAAACAGCTTGTGTCTGTAAGGCACTGGTAATGTAACAAAACAGCCCAAGGCACTTCACTGGAGTAATTATCAAACAAATTGTGACACCGAGCCACTAAAGGGAAATCAAGGAAGGTGAACTAAAGCTTGTTCATAGAGGCAGGTTTTGAGAAGTGCCCTGAAGGAGGAAAGCCAAATAGAGAGGCAGTGTGATTAGGGAGGGAATTAGGGAGGGTTTAGGGTCGAGGCAACTGAAGGCACAGTCACCAATGGTGGAACAATAAAAAGCGGGGATTAAAAAAGAAAAACTCACTTTCCACAACTTCTGGATGTCTCAAAGCATTTTACCCCTTTTGAAGTGCAGTCATTGCTTTAATAAAGGAAACATGGCTGCCAATTTACATATCCCACAAACAGCAGTCTGATTTTTAATGACATTGATTGAGGGATTGGGATTTAGGGCACCAAGGATTTTTCTTTACTCTTTCAATGGGATGTGGGCATCACTGGCAAGGCCAGCTTTTGTTGCCCATCCCTAATTACACTTGAACTAGGCCATTTCAGAGGGCAGGTTAAGAGTCAAGCACATTGCTATGGAGTCTGGAGTCACATATAGGCTAGATTTCTAGTGAAACAAATGATGGTTTCATGGTCACCATTACTGAAACTAGCTTTATTTCCAGATTTATTAATTGAGTTTAAATTCCTTTAGCTGTTATAGTGGGATTTGAACCCATGTCCTCAGAGAATTAGCCTGGCCCTCCAGATTACTAGTTCAGTGACATTACCACTGCAGAACAATCTCCCCTCCACAACAAGCATAACTTCCCTCTCTTCTTCAATATAGTGCCATGGGATTTTTTTACATCCACCTGAAAGCACAGCCAAGGCTTGGATTTAATGTTTCATCCAAATGATGATTCTTCTGGCACTGAGCAATCCCTCACTACTCCACTGATATATCAGCCTAGATTTTTGTGCTCACTTCCTGGAGTGGGACCTGAGCTAAAACCTTCTGCCTCAGAGACAAGAATTCTACCAATATAAATATCTTGGAGGACTGTAGACCTGTGGGTATTTACAGAAACCGGGAGAGCAAGGCTAAGGAGGGCTTTCCAAACAAGGATGAGCCATTGCTGGACCAGGAGTGAACGTATGATAGAAGTACAGGGGTGATGGTTTAAAGGGTGTTGGTATGAGAAATGGTCTTGCAAATGGGCAGCAGAGTTTGGATGAGTTTACAGAGTGTGGAAAATGGGAGGCCGGGAAGTATACCATTGAAATTGGCAAGTCTAGAGGTAATAATGGTGAAGGTTTCAGCAGATGAGATGGGCAATGCTATGGAGCTGCAAATAGACCATCTGAGTGAAGGGGAGGATGTGAAGCCAGGGTTAAATAGAATGTCAATGTTTGTGATCAGTCTTGTACAAACTCATACAGTGGCCATGGGAGGCAAGTGGCCCAGGAACTTTAGTGCCTGCAGTAATCTATTTCATTAAATGGATTGTGTGAGCACTAAGAGATTGGAAAATCTAGGCTGATGTTTCCAGTTGTTTATCCCTGAATGGTTATTATGACAAACCCTGTACTTGCCAAAATGCTTGTATTTGGAAAATATTCCTTTAACCCAAAGTGAAACCAAAGAGAACACTGGAAATAGAGTGTAATTGGAATTCCTGGTTATGATATCATTAGGCTTCTGAGGAATTAATTGGACTCCCGGCTGCTAGACCTGGAAAGATGTGTGAATAGCTCGGAGATGCTGATGGGTGCTTTCCCAGAAGTGGCCAAACTGTGAACTGGGATGTTATTGGTTGCTTGGTTAAAAAGGAGTTCTGGAAAACTACACCATCAGGACTGTCATGACCAAAGGGAGAGAGGGTTCATACATGTGAGTCTTGTTGATGATAATCATACCCATGAAACTCAGAGGTGAAAACTGCTGTTGGATAGAACTCCTGGCCTACCCTGTGCATATAAAGAACAACATATTGTGGAACTGTGTAGCCATGTAGTGCCATATATGCTGAAGGGGAATGTCCGTGCTTTTGAGAGACAAATCATTGTTCCATCAACTATTTAAGCCAGTCTTCCATTTGAATACTGAAGAGAGTGACCATTCCACAGAGGAGTGCAGCCAGAGGCAATGCTGACCATGATCTGGTTTGAGGCTGGATCTCTGGCTGCAGCAGGTGACATAGTTCAGCAAAGCTCATTGTTCCCTCAGTAAATGTGGGCTAGGAGGAGGACTCTCATGCAATCTCTCCGGAGAGGCAGCCCTACCTGGCCACCTAACCTGAGCATGGATAATTTATGCACAAGACTGCAAGAGCAGCCGGACTTCTCTCTATAAACTTCCAATTGCTCTAAAATTGGGCAAATAAATTTTAGAATTTGAGTAGCATCAGGAGATAAATAATTCATTGATAGATTAAAATTGAGTTTATTTTAATTTTAAACATTCCACCTTGCAACACAGCATAGAAAGGTTTTATGTTTCTGCTTGAAAATACAATGAGTTATTTTGACTTTGTACAATCATCTAAGATCTAAGCTCTACAGTCCTGCCACATCCATTTGTGAATGTTGATGGACAATTAAACAATTCACTGGAGGAGGAAGCTCCACAAATATCCCCATCCTCAATGATGGAGGAGCCCAGCACAGCAGCGCAAAAGATAAGACTGATGCATTCGCAACAATCTTCAGCCAGAAGTACCGAGTGGATGATCCATCTCGGCTTCCTCTGGAGGTCCCCAGCATCACAGATGCCAGTCTTCAGTCAATTCGATTCATACCACGTGATATCAAAAAATGGCTGAAAGTACTCAATACTGTAAGGCTATGGGCCCTGACAATATCCCAACAATAGTACTGAAGACTTGTGCTCCAGAACTTGCCATGCCCCTAGCCAAGCTGTTCCAGTACAGTGACAACACTGGCATCTACCTGGCAATGTGGAAAATTCCCCAGGTATGTCCTGTACACGAAAAGCAGGACAAATCCAACCCAGTCAATTACCGCCCCATCAGTCTACTCTCATTCATTAGGAAAGTGTCTCAACAGTGTTAGTAAGTGACATTTACTCAGCAATAACCTCCTCGCTGACACCCAGTTTGGGTTCTGCCAGGGCCACTCAGCTCCTGACCTCATTACAGCCTTGGTTTAAACATGGACAAAAGAGCTGAACTCAAGAGATATTAGGTGAGAATGACTATCCTTGACATCAAGGCAGCAGTTAACGAAGTGTGGCATCAAAGAGCCCTAGCAAATCAATGAGAATCAGGGGGAAAACTCTCCACTGGTTGGAGTCAAGCCTAACAGAAAGGAAGATGGTTGTGGTTATTGGAGGTCAGTCATCTCAGTTCCAGGGCATCACTGCAGGAGCTCCTCAGGGTAGTGTCCTAGGCCCAACCATCTTCAGCTGCTTCATCAATGACCTTTCTTCCATCATAAGGTCAGAAGTGGGGATGTTCGCTGATGATTGCACAATGTTCAGCACCATTCGTGACTCAGATACTGAAGCAGCCCATGTTAAATGCAGCAAGACCTGGACAATATCCAGACATGGGCTGACAAGTGGCAAGTAACATTTGCGTCACACAAGTGCCAGATAATGACCATCTCCA
The DNA here is from genome assembly GCF_017639515.1 of Carcharodon carcharias. Classification (NCBI taxonomy): domain Eukaryota; kingdom Metazoa; phylum Chordata; class Chondrichthyes; order Lamniformes; family Lamnidae; genus Carcharodon; species Carcharodon carcharias. Next base: position 83,958,157 of record NC_054484.1, read on the forward strand.
ACAAAACCATCACTCCTCGATAGCATTACCATCACTGAAACCTCCACTATCAACATCCTGGGGTTTACCATTGACCAGAAATTCAATTGGACTCGCTATATAAATACAATGGCTACAAGAGCAGGTCACAGGCTAGGAATCCTATGGCGAGTAACTGGCCTCCTGTAACATGGATAATAATGGCCGCTGGGAATCCGGCTTGTCAAATGGAGAGGTAGGTGTGCGTGGAGGAGTTACATAATCACACAAACTTCACATTTTTCCAACGTGACATTAGCTTTTAATTCAAGTTGGAAACTTCGTTGCTGATTGCCAGCCATTTGCCTAAGCAACCCCTTCTGTTCATCCTGAATCACCAGCCAAGGACATCAGGTCAGATAAATAGTTATAGCTTTAAAAATCCATCAAAAAAACTGGAAACTACAAGAGAGTGATAGAAACAACATCCGTCTTCACCTTTTCAGAAATTGCTCAAATTTAACTGTCTAATTAGCTACAACCTATTGATAAATTATGCAGATTCATTCTAATACAAAATAAATTCATTTACATAAGCAAGATAGCAGAGATTTCAGGAGAAATGGTGAGCGATATATTTTCCATTTGATTGTGTGTCTGTTGATTAAAAGGATCGATTCGAGTATGTGCATGGAAATCTCTACCAGAATGTGGAGAAAGTATCAGAACCACTCTTTGATCTTGTATAATTCCTGTTTCATGTAGCATCTTCCAAATGCAATATTCTCGATCAGAATGAATGTGTAAGTGCCAATATGAATGGTGTAAAACACTGCAAATGTCTTTGTAATCCCTACTGAAGAATCCTGCTTCAGACACCATGGTGTACACTTCATAGCCTTGAGTATATTTACAGCGAGTCTTTAACAACTCATAACTATGTACATATATACAGTAGAGGGTACAGGAATAGAGCTGACTCCAGTCTAGGTTTTATACATCTCTGTCCATCTCTAATCTGACCCTAGCTCTGGGTCATCTGCCTTCTTACGTCACTGAGTGGATGTTACCATACTCAGTCCCACATTAACCTTTTATATACCAGACCCTACTACTACACCCAGCACAAATTCTGTTCCCTCACCATGGACTCCATTTTTAAAAATATTTGTTCATGGGATGTGGGCCTTGCTGGCTGGGCCAGCGATTTCTCACTCAGGCAATTGTTTGAGGCTGAATCGGACTGTTGGCAACCTTAGTGTTGTAGTTATCTCTGAGATAAGCTTCTGACCATATATCTGCCCAAGCACTAAGGCTGCCTATAACATTGCCCGACTCCATCCCTGCCTCACTTCACTGCTGTTGAAACCCTCACCCCTACTTTTGTCACCTCTATACCTGATTTTGCAATGTTTTCCTAGCCAGCCTCCCACAGCCTCTAAGGACATCCAAAACTCTGTTACCCTTTATCCAACTTCACCCATCACCCCTGTGTTCACTGGCCTACACTGGCTCCTGGTAAAGCAATGCCTCCATTTTAAAATTCTGATCCTTTTATTCAAATTTCTCCAAAGCCTCACTCCTCCCTATCTCTGCAATCTGGTGCTGCCCCACGATCCTCTGAGATCTCCACTCATCTAATTCTGGCCTCTTGAGCAACCCTGATTTTAACTGTTCCACACTGGCTCAAAATCCTGGAACTCCCTCCCTAACAGCACTGTGGGTGTACCTACACCACGTGGACTGCAGCGGTTCAAGAAAGCAGCTCACCACCACCTTCTCAAGGGCAATTAGGGATGGCCAATAAATGCTGGCCTGGCCTGTGACACCCACATCCCATGAATGAATAAAAAAACATTGGCAGCCATAGCTTCAGATGCCTGAGCCCCTTACTCTGGAATTCCCTCCCCAGATCTCTCCAACTCTCTACCTCGCTCTCCTCCTTTAACAGACTCATTAAAACCTATTCCTTTTACCAAGCTTTTGGTTATCTATCCTGACATCTCCTTATGTGGCTGGGTATCAAATTGCAATTCTTTATTACAGTAAAAGCATTATATAAACTCAAGTTACTTTTAGAAGAAATATATTAAAAGGATCATTCAGCACATTTGAACTTTGCCAGTGCCCTTTACCCCATGTCCCTTGGTTTTTCAGCAATATTAAACCATAACTGCAGATATTTACATTTCACAATTCAACAAATAAATGAATGAAACAATTTTGTTTTTAACTTGGCAACTTCTGGATGTGGGAATTCACGAGGGAAGTCCGTGATAACTGTATTTTGTGCACCATGCATTTTAACTTTGCAATGAATTGCAGGTCCTTAAATAACATACTGCTAATTAAACAAAACCCAGACTTATCTTGTGTGAGTAAACAAGGACAGTTAGACTTTAGCCAGCAGTGTGAGGTTTCGTGTAACAGAGTTTCCATTCTGAAATGCTCAGATTTGACTCCAAGCTCAGCTAGAAATTTTGAAAATCATCAGCGGCTCTGTAAAAAGGGTGCAAGGGATAGGCCAGAAAATTATAGGCCGGTCAGTCTGACTCCGGACATCAAGGAAGGGCACCACATCCGTAGGGGCCCAAAAGCAAGTCACGTCTTCCTAACTGGCTTTCAGTGCAGTGCTGGGGCAGGGGTTCCAGTGTGGGTCAGGCAAGTGTTGGGGGGGTGGCACAAGGCAACACAGACCTAAGAAGCTACAGAAACACATGCTGGGGGGGTGGCAGCAGGGGGGCACATGCCGGGGATGATTGGGTGGGGGGGTGGGGGGGGCAGTGAGGGAAGCGGCCACGCACTTGGAAAAGCTTGTCTAAAGTGAGCATTGTTTCCCAGCTGAGACCGTTCAGCAGCTCCATTGAGATGCTCAGAGTTGGGCCTCTGAAGCTTTTCTGCCCACTCAAGCATCACAAAAGCATGAAAGTGCCACCAAATACTCCAGAACTTTTCACCCCTTGGGCACAGACTGTAAATGAATGTGCATTTTAGGGGGCAGCAAAACAATTGGCCGACTGGGAAAAGTTGCACAAACCCCTTGTGAAAGATAGTCATGGAGCAGTCCTGCCACATCCAGTCGGGAATGGTGGTGAACAATTAAACAACTCACTGGAGGAGCAGGCTCCACAAAAACCCCCAACCTCAATGATGGAGGAGCCCAGCATATCGGTGCAAAAGATAAGGCTGAAGCATTCGCAACAATCTTCAGCTTGAAGTGCCAAGTGGATGATCCACCTCTGCTTCCTCCGGAGGTCCCCACCATCACTGATGCCAGTCTTCAGCCAACTCGATTCACTCCATGTGATATCAAGTAATGGCTAAAGGCACTGGATACTGCAAAGGCTATGGGCCCTGACAATATTCCGGCAGTAGTACTGAAGACTTGTGCTCCAGAACTTTCCGCGTCCCTAGCCAAGCTGTTCCAGTATAGCTACAATACTCACTGGCATCCACCTGGCTTTGTGGAAAATTGTCCAGGGATGTCCTGTATACAAAAAACAGGACAAATTGAACCCGGCCAATTACCACCCCATCAGTCAACTCTCGATTGTCAGTAAAGTAATGGAAGGGTCATCAACAGTGCTATCAAGCAGCACTTGCTTAGCAATAACCTGCTCACTGATGCTCAGTTTGTGTTCTGCTGGGGCCACTCAGCTCCTGACCTCATTACAGCCTTGGTTCAAACATGGACAGCAGACACATGGAAACACCACCATCTGGAAGTTCCCCTCCAAACCACTCACCATCCTTCACTGTTGCTGGGTCAAAATCCTGGAACCCCCTCTCTAACAGAACTGTGGGTATACAAGGGCAGAGGGTTCCGTCATACTCTTGACCTGTAGATTGTGGATAGACTTTGGGGAGTCAGGAGGTGAGTTACTCATTGCAAGATTCCTAGCCTCTGACCTGCTCTTGCAGCCACTGTGTTTATATGGCTAGTCCAGTTCAGTTTCTGGTAACCTCCAGGATGTTAATAGTGGGGATTCAGTGATGGTAATGCCTAGCATTTATGTGCCTATTCCTGAGCTGAGAGCACAGCATGCAGTCCAGTGGCCAAATCTGCTGCCAATCGGTCAGGTGGAGTGGGGCGGAGGTGGGTGGGGTTTGGACAGCCATGAAGCGCACTACACACTGACCGTCCAAGTGGTGGCCAGCACTCTCTGGGATGCATGATGCGGCCTTCAGACTTAACCAAGAGAGGTTCTTAGTATACCCATGCTAACACACATGTCTCTCTCTTTCATCCTACAGGAGGAGAACATCAGGATCATGGAGCTTGGTGATTTAGGGGGATGCCTCATGGCTTACAGGGAGCAGAGAAGATGAAGAGACCGTCAGAGGCTCCTGGCTCAGCAAAGGGAGGAGCACCTCCCCCAAGGTGAAGGTGCGGCAGGATCTGCTGCACACGCAGCTGGAGATCTACAGCGAGCCATCGCTCATAAACCCCTCGCTAGACCCAGGGACTATAGGCGGCGCTTGTCATTCCTAAAGATGACCGAGAACCAGTGTAACTGAAGACTATGTATGTCTAGGGAACTGGTCAGTCACATATGCCACCTGCTGCAGGATTTGGTGCCACAGGGACATAGAGGGCATCCACTGCCAGTGGCTGTGAAAGTGACCTGTGCGCTCAATTTTTATGCCAGTGGCTCCTCCCAGGGCTCCACAGGTGATCTGTCCAGGACCTCGCAAGCCTCCATATACACGTGGATCCAGGAGGTCACAGTTGCCATCTTCACGAAGGAACAGAACTTTGTGCATTTAGTCTGGGATCAGGAAAGTCAGGAAGCAAGAGCACTGGGATTTGCGCAGATGTCAGGTCTCCCACAGGTGCAGGGTGCCATTGACTGCACTCACATGGTGCTCAGATCTCCGTGGCAACAAGGAGTCAACTATGTCAACCACAAGGGCTTCCACTGACTTGCTGAATGTGCAGCTGCTGTGCGACCACCACAAACACATCCTGCAGGTCTGCGCACAATTCCCAGGGACCATCCATGACTCCCACATCCTTAGCAGGTCTCAGATCCCTGACATCTTCCAGGGTCCACAGAGGCTGCAGGTTTGGCTCCTCAGGGACAAGGGCTACCCGCAGAGGCCGTGGCTGATGACACCCATGTGGCGGCCTCAGACTGCAGCAGAGCGACAGTATAATGAGGCTCAGGCTGCAACCCAGACTTTGGTGAAGCAAATGATGAGCATTTAGAAGATGAGGCTCCAGTGCCTGGACAGGTCCGGTAGAGACTGCAACACAGTCCCTAGAGGCTATCACGCATCATCATCGCTTGCTGCGCGTTCCACAGCCTGGCGCTGCAACAGGGAGAGGAACTGGCTGAGGAGGAGATGGAGGAGCTGCACATATCCTCCGATGAGGAGGACATCAAAGGGGACATACAGATATATAAACATACGAAATAGGAGCAGAAGCAAACCATTCGGCCCCTCGAGCCTGTTCTACCATTCAATATGATCATGGCTGATCTGCTTGACCAGAATTTTATGTCCCACGGGCGGGTGGACGCCTGACCCGAATGGGCGTAAAATCATGCAAGATAACTTCGGCCACCCTTCCTGATGTCATTGTGCACTTGTGCAATATTTCGCTCGGTGGGTGCCCGGAGAAGTTGGAAGTGCGCCCACCCACGATTAAGCTTAATAATGGCCCAATTGTAAGTGATTTTTCATGGCACATCCAACCTTACCGTTGGCGGACAGGCCAATTGTTCAGGCGGGCTTTCCATTTTTGATGAAACCTCATCTAAGGATTTAAAATAAAAAGAAATATCTGGGGATAGCATTTTTATGAGATCTGCTTTCAGGTGCTTGATTGTGCTGCACGGACATTTTTTGTAGCTTTGGTGCTTTCTTTTATTATTTGGAGGTCTGCAGCTCCCTGGGGCAGCTGTCTGCCTTCAGGGAGCTCACTGGTAATGCTCACCAGCACTCGCGATGATGTCGGTGCCCACCCTCTTCCCGCCAGTCTTGGCACGTGTCACGCTGGCTGGCCATTAATTGGCCAAGCAGCACAAAATCACGTTGGGGGGAGGGGCTGATCGTGGACAGGTGTCCACTCCTGGGCCCACCAATCACACGCATCCAACGAGCACAAAGTTCAGGCCCTTATTTTTCAAGTTCCGCATTTCCATCTACTCCTGATAACCTTTGATTCCCTTGCCTAACAAGAATTTAACTGCCTCAATGACCCCGCCTTCTCTGCCTTCTGAGGCAGGGAGTTCCAAAATCGCACACCCCTCTGAGAGAAAAAATTCTCCTCATCTCTGTCCTAAAAGGGTGATGCCTAATTTTAAAACGTGCCCCCTAGTTCTGGACTCACCCACAAGAGGAAACATCCTTTCCATGTCCACCTTGTCAAGACCATTCAGGATCCTATACACTTCAATCAAGTCACCCCTCACTCTTCTAAACTCCAGTGGAAACAAGCCCAGCTTGTTCAACCTTTCCTCAAAAGGTGAACCGCTCATTCCAGGTATCAATCTAGTGAGCTTCCTCTGAACTGTCTCCAAAGCATTTATGTCCTTCCTTAAATAAGGAGACCAAAACTGCACACAGTATTCGAGATGTGGTCTCACCAATGCCTTGTATAACTGAAACAAAACACCCTTACTTTTATATTCAATTCCTCTTGCAATAAAGGGTAGCATTCCATTAGCCTTCTTGACTACATGCTGTACCTGCATACTAAATTTTTGAGACTTCGAACACCCAAATCCCTTTGCACCTCAGAACTCTGCAGTCATTCTCCATTTAAGTAATAGTCTGCTTTTTTATTCTTCCTGCCAAAGTGAACAACTTCACATTTTCCCACATTATACTCCATCTGCCAGGTTTTTGCCCACTCAGTCAATTTATCTATATCCATCTGCAAATTCCTTATGTCTTCTTCACAACATACTTTCCTACCTATCTTTGTGTCATGTGCAGATTTAGCTTTCATACCTTTGCTCCCCTCATCTAATTCATTGATGTAAATTGTAAAAAGCTGAGGCCCCAGCACAGACCCCTGTGGGACTCCACTCGTCACATTCTGCCAATCAGAAAAGACCCATTTATACATACTCTCTGTTTCCTGTTTTCCAGCCAGCCAATCTTCTACCCAGGCTAATATGTTACCCACTACACTATGAGTTTTTATTTTCTGCAATAAGCTTTGATGTGGCACCTTATCAAATGTTTTCTGGAAACACAAGTACAGCACATCTACAGACTCCCCTCAATCCATTGCTCATGTCACTCCTTCAAAGAATTCTAATAAATTGGTTAAACATGATTTCCCTCTCATAAAACCATGCTGACTCTTCCTGATTACCTTGAGTTTCTCTAAGTGCCCAGCTATAACCTCTTTAATGGTCAATTCTAACACCTTCCCCACAACAGACATCAAGTTAACTGGCCTATAGTTTCCTGTTTTCTGCCTCCCCCCCTTCTTGAATAGAGGGGTTATATTTGCTACTTTCCAATCTGATGGAACCTTTTCAGAATCTATGGAATTTTGGAAAATTAGCACCAACGCATCTACTACCACATTAGCCACCTCTTATAAGACCCTAGGATGAAGTCCATCAGGACCCGGAGACCTGTCAGTCCCCAGCTCCATCAGTTTGCTCAGTACCGCTTCCCTAGTGATTGTAATTTCACCAAGTTCCTTTCTCCCATCCAACACTTAATTTACAGCTATTACTGGGATGATGGCGATGAGGTTCTCGAAGGTAGGGTTCCAAGTGAGACAGGCACTGGCCAGACGAGGCAGGGACATTCAGGAGGCCCTGATAGCGCAAGAATTGTGGAGAATGATGACGAGATACAGTGAGGACAGTTTTGACATCCTCACCTTGCATCTGTGAACATTTGACTCCTGTGTAGCTGGTGGCAGAGCACATACCCTCAGTGAGAATGCTCCTGTCATAGAGACACAGCCTAATAGTTCCTAGATTCCAGGAGGATGATAATGACATGCACTGAGGACACTCCATAGATCTTTACATAGCTTCTGTGAATGTCTGACTCCTGTCTGGCTGAGGACAGCTTGCTTAAACGCTGTGATCAGGGTCATATCATGGAGTTGCAAATGGAAACTGATCCTTTGTCCACCTTCAGCACCTGTCCCCCTCAGAAGCACAGCATCACTGGTCACAGATGTTGAAGAGATGGGGGCAGGCCCACCTTAGAGGTGCTGAGAGCACACAGAGACATTCTGGCAGCAATGACCAGCACCATCGAGTACAGGCATCAGTAATGTGTCCAGTGAGTGTGAAGCCGGAGCATTGATTTGGTCTGAAGGTTACACAAAGCACAGGGAAGAGGCCCTGGACTGAGACACCTGCCCTTATCTTGTGCAGGAACCAAGGTTTCACACCTGAGTGGCATGAACACTGCTCATTAGAACAAGGAGCCATAGGCAGGGAGACATTCTTAGGAGTTTATTGACAATAGTGAACATTATGTACAAGTGATTAACACCCGTGCTCAGGCTGTGCAAGTGCCTAAATAGCCAAGTGGTTATGGTACTGGGTTTGTAACCCCAAGATCAAGAGTTCAAATCTCACTAATGGCAAACAATGAAACAATGTAACTTCATCTGAAACAGATGGAAACGTGTTTGTACTTGAAAGAGTTACATCTTCTTAACCTTCCCAACTCTGCTGCTACGACTTGGTGCTCCCCAGACATCCACAGCAGAGGTGGCAGCAGCCTGCCGACTGCGACGCCCTGTCTATGATTACTTCAGCATGCGACCTCTGGAAGGACGAGAATTGGAGGGCTGCTTTGGGTGTCCTGCTGTGGGCCAGCTGCACCCGTCTCAGTCTGTGGAGCTGAAGCTCCAGGGGTCATAGGAAGTGGGCATCTGGATCGCTTGGACATACCTGGAGTCATCTGGGTGGATGGCCCTGGGGGGTTGAACTGCTGGTCCTCCTCCCTACGGGTGCCCAAGGGCCCCAGGCTGGCTCCTTGAGGGGAAGGGGAAGCTGGAGTGAGATCGAGCTGCCCTGCGTGCCTCTCGCGTACACACTGTTGGAGGCCAACTGTGGCGTCAGTGCAACCCTCGCTGCAGTGCAGGACTAATATCCGGGACCAAGATCTCCATGGCATACAAACATACGAACAAGGAGCAGGAGTAGCTATTCAGCCCTTCGAGCCTGCTGCACCATTTAATAAGAACATGACTGATTCGATAGTAACCTGAAATCTGCATCTCACCTACCCCCTATAACCTATCACCCCCTTGCTTACCCAGAATCTATCCAACACTGCCTTAAAAATATTCAAAGACTCTGCTTCCACCACCTTTTTAGGAAGAGAGTTCCAAAGTCTCACAACCCTCTGAGAGAAAAAATTTCGCCTCATCTCTGTTTTAAATGGGCGACCCCTTATTTTTAAACAGTGATCCCTAGTTCTAGATTCTCCCACAAGAGGAAACATCCTCTGCACATCCACCCTGTCAAGACCCCTCAGGATCTTATATGCTTCAATCAAGTCACCTCTTACTCTTCTAAACTCTAATGGATACAAGCCTAGTCTGTCCAACCTTTCCTCATAAGACAAACCGCCCATTCCAGGTATTAGTCTGGGAAACCTTCTCTGAACTGCTTCCAATGCATTTCCATCCTTCCTTAAATAAGGTGACCAATATTGTACGCAGTACTCCAATTGTGGTCTCACCAATGACCTGTACAAATGAAGCATAACCTCCCTACTTTTGTATTCAATTCCCCTCACAATAAATGATAACTTTCTATTAGCTTTTCTAATTATTTGCTCTACCTGCAAACTAGCCTTTTGTGATTCATGCACTAGGACACCCAGATCCCTCTGCATTTTAGAGCTCTGCAATCTCTTGCCATTTAGATAATATGCCTCCCTTTTATTCTTCCTGCAAAAATGGACAATTTCACATTTTCCCACATTACACTCCATTTGCCAGATCTTTGCCCATTCAATTAATCTATATATATATTTTTGTAGCCTCCTTATGCCTTCTTCACAAATTACTTTCTTACCCATCTTTGTGTCATCAGCAGATTTGGCATCCATCCCATCCATCCCTCCATCCAAGTCATTTATATAAATTGTAAACAGTTGAGGACCCAGCACTGATCCCTGTGACACATCATAGTTACATCTTGCCAACCTGAAAAAGACTCATTAATGCCTACTCTCTGCTTCCTATTATCCAGCCAATCTTCTATCCATGCCAGTATGTTACTCCCTGCACCATCAAGTTTTATTATCTGCAATAACCTTTATCAAATGCCTTCTGGAAATCTAAGTATAGTACATCCACCAGTTCCCCTTTATCCACAGCACATGTTACTTCCTCAAAAAACTCCAATAAGTTGGTTAAACATGATTTCCCTTTCACAAAACCATGTTGACTCTGCCTGATTACCTCGAGCTTATTCATGTGCCTGGCTATAGCTTCTTCAACAATAGCTTCTAATATTTTCCCTATGACAGATGTTAAGCTAACTAGCCTGTAGTTTCCTGTTTTCTGTCTTCCTCCCTTTTTGAACAATGGAGTTACATTTGCTACATTCCAATCTAATGGGACCTTCCCTGAACCTGGGGAGTTTCAGAAAATTAAAACCAATACATCAATTATTTCACTAGCTGCTTCTTTTAAGACCCTAGGATGATGTCCATCAGGACCCAGTCACCCTTTTGCCAGCGTTGACCTCGGTGCATCGACATCCTGGCGCCATCACCTAGGACTGAAGGTGGACGGACTACCCCATCGTCCCTTGCAATCTGAGAAGTGCACCAGACATCCTTTCCTGATGTTTCTGTGATTGTTGCTGCAGCTCCAGCAACTGATTGAGGACCGAGTCCAGAGGCTCATCATCTGACTCAGGCTCAGCAGATTCCTTGCCTCCAGCAGTCCTCTGCGTGCCAGCGACCAAGGATGTCCCTGCCTCTGCCTGCTGTGGAACGGATTTTGTTCTGTGCTCACCAGACTATGATCCCGAGGCTACACTACATTTAGGTCTCACCGAGGTTTGTGGCGCTGTGCTGGTTGAGGGTGTAGGTGTGGGAGGGTGTGGGTATGCGCTGTTGAGGGGTCTTCAATGGTGCTACTCTCAGGAACCTCACCCGAGGTGCTGTTGGGGCTGGGGTCGGGGACAAGGTTGCCTTAGGGCGATGTGGCAGATGTACCTAGGACAGAAAGTGAAGATTATTAGTGCTTGGCAGTCACGCTGAACAGTGGACTCAGAGTAGCTTTATGACAGGGATGATGTGGTGCAGGATCCTCACGTGGTTGTTCGCTGCTGACCTCACTGTCACCACAGGACTGGTACACGCCCTCTACAGCCAGCTCCAACATGTCACTCTCGAATGGAGTGAGGGTCTTGATGTCCAGTACTCCACCCCAGGTCTGGGCTTCTCCCATTGATCGTGCACGATCCTGCATAAAGACAGATGGAGAGAGTGTGAACAAAGCGCATGCCAGGCCAAATGAGAAGGATGCCAGGCATGATGTGTATGCTGAATGGAGTTGTGGACTGGATCTGAAGGCTATCTCCAGAGGAGATGAGGCCAGATGGAGATGTGAGGGTGTGTGTCAGAGAGTGAGTGTCCCTTGAGCTGGCAGTGAGCGAGGTGCCAGTGAATATGTGATGGCCTTGTGAGTGGGCGAGTTGAGATTGATGAGATAGTTGACTTCCCTGGCAGTACAGCTGAGATCATTCATCCGTTTTCTGCACTGGATGCCTGACCTCTTGTGTGTGGCATTAGCACTGGCAACCTCTGCCACGGCCTCCAAAGCCGGAATGGTGACACTGATGGCCTCCTACAACCAGAATGGGGGTAGAAAACATTGCGGATCACTGAATCTGAGGGCTGCAATCTTCCTGGCTTTCAGGGCCATGTCTTCATTGGAGCAGTCATGGGCTGCAAGCATTGAGAACTGTTTGCACAGCTGCAGTTTAAAAATGGTGCCTGGCGTGTGGAAGAAGCAAGGTAATGGCATGGCGGGCCAATCGGATACCTGCTGCCAGTGACAGAGCATGTCTGCATAATTTATGAGGCGGGAAGGGGATGATGCAGCATGAAACCTAAAATGCCTTTTTTCATGTCTAATGCTGCACTTAGTGCAAATCTGGGGTGATTCCACCCACTGTCTCTGCCAATTCCAATATAATTTCTCCGGTCTCTGCTTCCAAGGCAATCCATGTTTACTTTCACTACTCTCTCCTGTTTTACATACTTGGAGAAGCTCTTATAATCTGTTTTTATATTACTGACTAGTTTACTCTCATTTTCTATTTCTTTCCACTTTATCAACTTCTTATTCGCTGGTTTTTGAAACCCCCTCAATTAATCGTCAAGGTTATTACAGTTTTTGGTAACATTGTAACCTTTTCTTTAATCAATTACTATCTTTAATTTCTCTAGTTAGCCATGATTGTACTATATTTCCAGGGGAGTTTTTATTCCTCAAGTGAATTTACCTGTGGATTATGAATTATTTCTTTAAATGTTTTCCATTGTTTATCTATCATAAAATATTTTGACCTAATTTCCTAATCTACCTCAGCTAACTCACTCCTTTAACTCTGTAACTAGCTTTGTTGAAATTTAAGACTGGTTTCAGACTTAACTACATCAGTCTTAAGAAGTATTTGGATGTGCACTTGCGATTCCATTGCATACAAGGCTATGGGCCTAGTGCTGGAAAATGAGATTAGAATAGTTAGGTACTTGGTGGACCAGCACAGACTCGGTGGGCCGAAGGGCCTTTTTCTGTGCTGTAGACCTCTATGACTATGACTGTCAAACTTGATATGAAATTCCACCATATTATGATTACTCTTCTCCAGTGGATCCTTTGCTATCAGATCACTAATTGATCAAACCTCATTCCACAGCAGTAGATATGAAGTAGCCTGTTCATGAGTTGGTTCCTTGACCTATTCTGGAAAACTGTCTCAAACACACTCCATGAACTTGTCCTCTAGGCTACTTTTGCCAATTTGGTATGTCCGCTCTTTATGAAGAATAAAGACCCCGTGATTATTACATTCCCTTATTACAGGCTCCTCTAATTTCAGGATTTATATTCTGTGCAACACCTTGGTTACTGTTAGAGGCCGAGTAGACTACCCCCACAAGTCATTTCTATCCTTTGTTCTTTCAGAACTGTTCCTGATTGGATATTTCTGGCTGAAGTTCCTTTGTCACTACTTTCTCTAATCCTTTATTATCAGGGCTACCCCACCTCCTTTTTCATCTTAACTATCTTTTTATAGTCAGATAACCTGGAATATTCCATTGCAACCACAACTCTGCAAAGGCTACTGGGTCAAACCCATTTACCTCTATTTATGCCATAAATTCATTGATCTTGTTACTAATTTTTCATGCATTCAGATATAGCATCCTTATTGATAACTTTTTACTATTTTTCTCTGATATGGCCCTATTGCCATTATGAAACCCTCCTGACACAAATCACTACTCTGCTCTGTGGCTTTGATGTTTCTCTTCAGATTTATAGGTGTAACCTTTCCTGAGTTCTGAAGAGAGGTTGGATAGACTTGGGTTGTTTTCGTTGGAGTAGAGAAGACTGAGGGGCGACCTATTTGAGGTGTACAAGATTATGAGGGGCATGGACAGGGTGGATAGGGAGCAGCTGTTCCCCTTAGTTGAAGGGTCAGTCATGAGGGGACATAAGTTCACGATGAGGGGCAGGAAGTTTAGGGTGGTGACGGTCTGGAATGCGCTGCCTGGGAGGGTGGTGGAGGCGGGTTGCCTCACATCCTTTAAAAAGTACCTGGATGAGCACTTGGCATGTCATAACATTCAAGGCTATGGGCCAAGTGCTGGTAAATGGGATTAGGTAGATAGGTCAGGTGTTTCTCATGTGTCGGTGCAGACTCGATGGGCCAAAGGGCCTCTTCTACACTGTGTGATTCTGTGATTCTGTGTGAATCCTCCCTCCCTCTTATAAACTTAAAGCCCCATTTACTGTTCTAGTTGTTCGATTCACCGGAACACTGGCCCTCGCCCGGTTTAAATGGAGCCTGTTGTAATGGAACAGATCTCTCTTTCCTCAGTATTGCTGTCAGTGTCTCAAGAATTAAAACCCTTGGCTTGTAGTCCACTCTTTCAGCCAAGTATTTAATCCTGCAAACTCCCTGACCCTATGCCAGTTGGCACGTGGCTCAGCTAATAATCCAAGCATTTTTGCCTTTGAGGTTCTGCGTTTTAATTTGGGTCCGAATTCCTCAAAATCTCTCAGCAGAAGCTAATTCCTTCTTTTACCAATGTCATGGTCTCCTAGGTAGGCACTGGCACTTGGATCCTCCTCCTCCCACTCCAATTCTTGTCGAGCTGTGAGTTGACATCCCTAACCCTGGCATTGGGTAGGCAACACAACACTCCCACTCGTGGCTACAGAGGATGGTGTCTATCCCGCTAATTATACTGTCTGTTGTCATTATTGCACTCCTTTACATCCCCCCACTTGAATGGCTTCCTACACCATGGTGTCAAGATCAGTTTGACCATGCTGCCTGCTGACTTTGTTCACATGCACACCAACAACAAGAACCTTGTACCAGCTCATCAGTCAGGATATTACAGCATTCCCTTGTCAAAATCTGATGTGTCTCAAAGTGTTAGACAAATATTAATGGCATCAGGTGCTGAGAATCAGAAAGAATAAAAAACAAATTATCTTAAAGTTTTATCAACAACTTGCTCATTCTCAAAGGTTGCCCTGGATCTAAAGGTATGGGGAGGAGAGGGGAATATTTTCATTCTAAATTTTGTTGACCTGACAACCAGGTTAGTCTTTCCACAATAATACAATAAGGACAACAGAGTGATTCTAGACAAAATAATAAGAAATGGTTAGGACTGGACTTAGGGCACCAGCAAAGTTTCCAATTGGCAAATTCTCCTCCATTAGCAATGGAGATGTGTATGAAAACATGAACAACGTGGTCCTGAATAACATAGCTGAAAGGAATTCGCTGCAGGAATTCACCAAGGCTCCTTAGACAGCACCTTCCAAACCCACAACCTCTACCATCTAGAAGGACAAAGGCAGCAGACACATGGAAACATCACTGCCTGGAAGTTCTCCTCCAAGTCACTCACCATCCTGACTTGGAAATATATCACCGTTCCTTCACTGTCACTGGGTCAAAATCCTGGAACTCCCTCCCTAACAGCACTGTGGGTGTACCTACATCACATGGACTGCAGCGGTTGAAGGAGGCAGCTCACCACCACCTTCTCAAGGGCAATAAATGCTGGCCCAGCCAGTGAAGCCCACATCCCGCGAATGGATAAAAAAGAAGTCCTGTCAACAATGGGCTCTGTGAAAGGAATCATGTGGTGGTCGATAAAATGCTGCATAAAATTATATCTGATCATCCAAACTGTAAATTGGTAGCTGCCCTGGCATGGATGGTTCATCCAAGGAGCAGTTTATGGCAGTCTGTTGGTGCTCCTTCATTGATGGATGAAAGCCAGTTGAGGGTGTGGTTAAAGTGCTCTGATCACCTTTCAAGAATCTGGGCCTTTTCTGTGAGCAGTGTTGACCCCACCAGCACCGAGGAGCAGAGATGAGCCTGGGGCCTGTAGACAGATTTCAGAGCATCGTAGAATCTCTTCCAGCCTTTGTGATTGGCATATGACTGAAGTTTGTCTGCTGCTTCCTGAATTTGTATCTCTCTGAGTTTGCACTGGACAGTCGCACGAATGTTTAAGTAGGCCTCGTGCTTGGATAGTGATGACTTCTCATTGAGGTCAACCCTGTAGAGGCAATGTTTCTTCTCCAGTAATTTCTGGATTACCTCATGATTTTAATCGAATCAATCTTGATGCTTATGTGAGAGAGCACCAAAGGTCAATCGACATAAAAGCCTCTTGTCTGTAGGGCGACACAGTCTGTAGGGAAGTGCCCACAGAAGCAGCTGATGCAGAAGGAAAATGACGGAAACTATTTGTCTCTGTGCTGAATGATGCTTTCAGGATGTCTCTACATGACAGGAATGATGAACCTTGTACTTGCAGAAGATGACGGGGTGTGGGGGGAGGGGTGGGTTCGGGGGGCGGGAGGTGGGGGGATGGGGCTTGAAGCAAAATGAAATGTCTCACTCAATTACAACCTAAACACTGAGTGCAATCCCCTGGCTATTCCTAGCCTCACATTTTCCCAATACAGTTGCTCTGGCTAGAACATTGCTGCACAGTATGAACCCTTGCCACACTGGCATTCACATACAAACAGTGAAGCTGTCAAATTTACACACGGGGAACCTGTCACTAGTATTCAACCCAGAAGTCACAAGCCCCTCACTCTCGGATAACCACGACAAACTAATGCTGACCCGGACCCATGGTGAACATACATACTAACCCATTTGCTTCAGCTCCTCCAATGTTAGAATGTCATAGTAATGCAGAAGCCAGGAGAGCTGGGGCTCCCCAGCACTGTCACGTTTGTGTCATATGCCCGCAAGCATCTGAAGACAATGGACATTTTTTACATTAAAGTGAAAAGAGAAACATGACATATGGACAATATACCTTGACCCAAGTTGGCCACCAAGGGTCAGGTGACCTTTTGTGATTTCTGCACAAAGGATTAACTCATGTCTGAACATGCATCCTGAAAGTTCTTTAAATGTAAATGACCTTTGGTGGGGTGCCCTCCCTTGTATGGACATACCAAGATGTAAACAGTAAGATGTTACTGTAAACCATCTTTGGAAGTCACACCTTCTATTGTTTGTGGGCTGACCCAAAACTCAAAATCTATGGACTCCTAGACTTACTGTCCCTGAGCTCGAAACTTACCAATTTGAGCTGTAAGGATACTAGTCAATTCATAAGTAGGTATGAAAGACCATCATCCATTCTCCATTGTACAGCAATGGCTTCTAACTAAATCATTCTAGGTGGACAATAGAAATATTGATCATGTGACCGAAACTGGTTACATATAACAAATCTTATTACCCCAAGAGCCAAGGGGAAGCCAGACATTTTGCAAACCCACAGGACAAAAAGGACCATTCTTCCAACCAGGAGAACACAACCCTGCCTAACAGCCAGTCGACCCAGGCAGTGCGAGGGGGACTAATTCATTTTTACTTGCAAAGACTCACTTCTACAGAAACTCGACCATGACCTCATCTGGAAATCCAGAGACTTTCATGGCTAAAGAGCCATGAGAGAGAATCTGTCCAGGCTGTGATGTGTGCACCTTAAATGCCTGTTCGTCCATGTGATTTACTTCTTGTTTTTTTTTTGTTAATGCTTTTTGTTAATACTTAAACGCATGCTTTGCCTCTTGAATTCATTTTCACTTGTGTGTGTGTCTGTGAGGGAGTGAGTGCATTTCATTGTGGCTATATTTCGGAGTGTTGTGTGATTAAACACCATCCTTTGCTTTAGAATTAAACTTACTCAAAGGACTGCTTCGTGTTTATTACTGAAAATCACTCCCTCTGAACATATCTTATTGCAGGCAACTGAGAGACAAGGGGAAAGGTTTCTTTCTCCCCATCTGTAATAGCACCAAGATTCTGCAACCTCGATCTCTCATGCAGGTGGTCACCAACAGGAATACGGTATCTGGTAGACCACAGGCTGTCCCTGATCCTCACCAAGAGGATACGTTTTTTTAAGTTCATTCACAGGATGTGGGCTTCACTGGCTGGGCCAGCATTTATTGCCCATCCCTAGTTGCCCTTGTTTAAGGGCATTTAAGAATCAACCACATTGCTGTGGATCTGAAGTCACATGTAGGTAAGGATAGCATCATTTCCTTCCCTAAAGGTCTTTAGTGAACCAGATGGATTTTTACAACAATCAACAATGGTTTCATGGTCACCGTTGATGCTTTTAATTCCAGATTTTTTACTGAATTCAAATTCCACCATCTGGCGGAATTTGAACCCTGCTCCCCCGGAGCATTAAGATAAAAGCAAAATACTGCAGATGCTGGAAATCTGAAACAAAAACAAAAATACTGGAAAAACTCAGCAGGTCTGACAGCATCTGCAGAGAGGAACACAGTTAACGTTTCGAATCCGTATGATGAAGAGTCATACTCTGGATTACTACTCCAGCAACAATACCACAACGCCATCACCTCCCCTGTGCAAATCATAGAGGTGGTGAAGAAATGGTGAGCAGAGGCGCAGCACTATAAGAGGTTTTATGACCTGCTGTGTTCTGGAAAGGTGAGTGAGACCTCCAGCTCCTCAGTGGTTCACCTTGGCTCTCAGGCTGCAATGTGCAAGCAGCGTGGAGATCAGGGTGGGGGTGGGGGTGGCACAAGGTAAATGCTGCCCCTCAGCCTTGCAGGAGTGTGTGTCCAGTGCTTATGAGGTCAGCTGCTGATGAATAAATGCTGTCTCAAACCATGTGGAGGAGTTGATCTTCCCCAAGCCGCACCGCACCACCTTATCTCCCTCTCCCTCTTGTGCTTGCCAGAGAAATGGGTGCACAATACCTGGGAGATGGTGCAAATTGGAGGTGGGACATCATTACTGAGGGCAGGGTGGGCATGGATGAGATCATTATGGACATTGTCAGCGACCCTTTGCAAAAATGCGTTGGAGATGGTGAGACCCCAGTCCAAGTGTACATGGCCATGGGACAGGCACATGTGGGTAGGGTGTGACGCTGGGGAGGCTGTTTGGGGTAATGGTCTTGGTGGCAGTGGGGGGGTTGGAGACACTGGATGGGTGGCAATGCATATCTGCTGAAAACTTAGTCTGATGGCATCCTGAGCACTAGGTGGCATGCAATGTCCCCCCCGCCAACCTTCCCCACCCCGCGCCCACCCCACCCCATCATTGCAGAAGTCACAGGGTCACCAAGCCCAACTCTAATGATCTTCTCTTGTGTTTCACACAGATCCCAGCAGTGTGCACCCACCTGCACGAGGAATCCCTGGGCCATCAAGGCGAGGGAAAGCTGAGGATGCAGTGTTTCAGAACTCTAGTGCAGCAGGCACCAGCACAGATACTGGCACCTCGTCGGGATCATGCTTGACATTAGAGTTGGGGGCACTCGTGTGCTGGAAGAGGTGGCTGAGGCAGAGGTATCTGTGGACAGTCCCCCTCGGAGGAGGGAGGACAATCACAGCGATGTGCTGCTGGGCAATGAGGATGGGACCCAGGAGTCTCAGATTGGAGCTCCATGTTTGGGCTTGTAGCAGCAGATGTATGGCCCTCTGGCAGGGTTCCCTGAAGCTTTGCAATCTCATGCACTGTCAATATGCAGCAGATAGGCTGAACCATGCCTCAGGGCTTCAAGCACATGAGCTCATCCCATGAGACAGTGGCCAAACTCACGGAGAGCCAGGAGTCCACTTATACCGAGTATAAAAGTGAACTGCTGGTGTGGTTGTGGGAGGTCGCCATTTTGCAATGACATCTGACACAAAGAGTGGGTGTGTTTTAAACTCCTGTGCATCTTTGCAACACAGCCCATATCGCCTGATTGATCCTGTACTCCCAGTTATAAGTTACCAATAAGTAAAACATGCATTTGTGGGGTGAAAGATTGAGGTTGACTACTAATGTGAGTAAAGCATATTATGGCTGAAAGGGGGGGGGGGGGTTGATTTATATACTGAGAATATGCAAAAACATGATTTTTGCAGCTCGCAAAATGGGTCATCTTATACACCAGGTTGACTTATACACTGTAATTTATGGTAGTTCACCTCACTCATGATGTAATTAAAGTCAGTGTTTTTTGCAGTACCAGGAGAGTCCGTCCCTATGTGAGGGTCAGGTTGTGAAGCATGGTTGACATCCTAATGGAGACTTAGGCTTGGTGCATTGCCTGGCATGTGTTCTGTATTCAACTCCTCAGGATCCCACAGCTGAACCATTGCTGGATCAGTAGATCCCTCTCAGTGGCTTCCTGCATGGATAATTTTCTCAGTTCCCAGGGCTGGTCACTGCTGTGTCTCTGCAGTCCAGCCTGCACAGCTGGGTCCTCTTCCTCTGAGACCCGAGACATTCTTCTCTCGTCCTGCTCCTCCGATGATTTTGAGCCTCCCTCACACTCGGCCTCCTCAAGCCTCACTCCCCTTTACTGCGCCGTGTTGTGCAGCGTGCAGCACGTGACAACCATGTAGGAGATCCTAGAAGGTGTGTATTATAGGGCCCCACTAGAGCGGTCAAAGTATCGGGAGCCTAATTTGAGCAGGACAACAACTAATGGCCTGGTCTGTGAGGGTTCTGGTGTGCAGGGGTCTCCCATTGTAACCACACTGGGACTTGCTTTGTGCATTTTGCAGGGCTGTCGGGAACCACCTCCTCAGAGAGCAGCCCTTGTCACCCAGAATCCCACCATGTACCCGGGGTGTGGGAAAGTTGAGGCAGGTTTGACTCTCTGAGCATAAGGGTGCCTAGGCAGCTGCCTAGAAAGCATGCAGAGTCACAAACTCAGAGACTGACACTATGTACAGAGGCTAGAATAGAGAGAGATCTGCATATGGTGCGACCAGTATCGCCAAAGACTGCGCATGTCCAGGGAACTTGTTGGTCACATCTGCCAGCTGTTGCAGGATTTGGTGCTATGTGGACATGGAGGGCATCCACTACAAGAGGTTTTGTGACCTTCTGTGTTCTGGAAAGGTGAGTGAGACGTCCAGCTCCTCAGTGGTTCACTTTGGCTCTCTTGCCATGATGCTCAATTTCTATGCTAGTGGCTCCTTTCAGGGCTCCACAAGTTTCCTCTGTGGGATATCATAAGCTCCCACCCAAAATGCATCCATGAGGTCACGGATGCCATCCTCACGAGGGCACTCAACTTTGTGCATTTCTCCCGGGATTGGGACATCCAGGATACAAGATTGATTAGATTCATCCAGATCTCGGGTTTCCCACAAGGGCAGGGTACCATCAACTGTACTCGTGGTGCTCAGATCTCCATCGCTACACATGGTGAATAACATCAACCGCAAGGGGTTCCACTCTGGAAGCTGGTCTGTGACCACCAGAAACACATCCTACAGGTCTGCACAGGGTTTCCAGGGACTCCTCCTATATCCTCAGTCAGTCACCAATCCCTGAAGTATTCCAGGGTCCACAGAAGCTGCAGGTTTGGCTCCTCGGGGACAAGGGCTACCCACAGAGACGGGATGACACCCTTGTGGTGGCCTCAGACTGCAGCAGAGCGATGGTATAATGAGGCTCATGCTGCAGCTCACAACTTGGTGGAGCAGAGCATCAGGATGCTGAAGATGAAGCTCTGGTACATGGACCGGTCTGGTGGAGCCCTGCAATACAGTCCGCAGAGGGTGTCACACATCATCGCCGTCTGCTGCTGCGCCCTTTACAACTTGGCGCTGCAATGGGGAGAGGAGCTGGCTGAGGAGGAGATGGAGGAGCTGGAGGTCTCCGATGAGGAGGACACCAATGGGGATGAGGGTGAGGAGGTCCTCGGAGGCGACAATGACGGGGATGAGGTCCTCACACTAGCCAGATTAGGTTGGCGCGCTCGGGAGGCCCTCATAGCTGCTAGATTTGTGGAGGATGATGACATGCACTGAGGATACTCCATATATCTTCACATCGCCTCTGAGAATGTCTGAGTCTTGCCTGGCTGAGGGCAGCTCGCTTACGCTCTGTGATCAGGGTCATATCATAGAGAAGCAGCCATGAAACTTTAGAAGCATCTGATCCTTTGTCTGCCTTCAGAACCTGAACCCTTCAGGAGTACAGCTGTTGTGATGGGGGCCAGCCCCACCTTAAAGGTGCTGAGAGCAAACAGAGAGAATGATGGAACTCTGTGACACCTGCCCATGACATCCTGGCAGTACTGACCAGCACCATCGAGGTGCAATCATTAGGAATGTTTCCAGGGAGTATGAGGCTGGACCATCATTGTGATCTGAAGGCTGCACAGAGCACAGGGAAGAGACCCTTGACTGAGACAGCTGCCTTTATCTTGTGCAGAAAGGTTTCACATCTGAGTGACAAGAACACTGCTCATCAGAACAAGGAGCCACAGGCAGAGAGACATTATTAGGAGTTTATTGACGAGAGCGAACATTATGTACAAGTGATTAACACCTGTGCCCAGGCTGTGCAAGTACATATTCTTAACCTTCCTAACCCTGCTGCTATGTCTTGGTGCTCTCTGGACATCCACAGTGGAGGTGGAGGCAGCCTGTTGACTGTGAAGCCCTGTCTGTGATGACCTTGGCAGACGTCCTCAGGAGGGCCGAGACTTGGAGGGCTCCAGCCTGCTTTTGGGTTCCTGCTGTGAGGCAGTGGTACCTTCCTTGGCCTGTGGAGCTGGAGCTGCTTGGGTCACAGGAAGAGGGGATTTGGATGGGCCCAACACTCCTGGAGTCACCTGGACCCCGGGGTGTGCACTTGCTGATCCTCCTCCCTATGGGTGCCCAGGGGCCCCAGGCTGACTCCTTGAGGAGAAGGGGAAACTGGAGTGAGATCGAGCTGCCCCACACCCCTCTCATGTACACACTGTAGGAGGCCAACGATGGCATCAGTGATGGAGTTGAGCCTATGCAGCAGTGCAGGAATGTTGTCCTGGACCAAGGTCTCCATGGCGACCACCATCCTACCAGTGTTGACCTCGGTGTGTTGGCATGCCGGAGCAATCACCTCAGACTGATGGCGGACGGACTCCTCCATCGTGCCTTGCAATCTGAGGAGTGCAGTGGACATCCCTTCCTGACGTTCCCGAGCTCGCCTTTGCAGTTCTAGCAACTGTGACATGACCGAGTCCAGGGGCTCATTATCTGACTCGGACTCAGCAGATTTCTGGCCTCCAGCAGTCCTCTGGGAAGTCTCTGCCACTGCCTGCTGTGGATCGGACAGTTCGATGTGCTCACCAGACCGTGATCTCAAGGCTATTGTAAAGGTATGTACTCTAAAGCTATATGGAGGTGTGTGTCTCTGTGCTGGTGGAGAGTGTGGGTATGCGCTGTGATGGGACTTCAGGGAGAGTGCCTTCAGATTCCTCTTCAGAGGTTTCTTTGGGGTTTGATTGGAGGCTCTGGGTCATGGACTATGTTGGCTGTTTGGCAGATGTGTCTATGGAAGCAAAGAGAGATAATTAGTGCATGGCAGTGACCTGTGAAACAGGACACATCACTCACAGCATGGTTGTCTGATGGATGTTACACTGCTGGATCCTCACTTGGTAGCGCAGCACCGACCTCACCGTCAGCACAGAACTGATCCAGATCCTCGCCGGCCAGCTGGATGGCTCTGTTTTCAAAGTCCATGAGGACCTTGATTTCAAACATTCCTCCACCGGTCTGCAACCTCTCCCTGGTATTCTGTGCCAGCTTGTCCTGTATGAATAGAGATGGAGAGTGTGTAAGCAGGATGCCTGCCAGGTCAGATGATAAGTATGCCTGGCCTGTGTGGGTGGTGAGTGGTCCCATGGACGGGATGAGGACAACGACGATGAGTTTGAGACCGTGAATGGTGATGCCCCTTGAACTGGCAGTGAGTCAAGACCCTGTGGGTGTGTGAGTTAGGAGTGATGAGAAGAGTGACTTACCCTGGTGGAATGGAGGAGATCATTCATCCTTTTTTGGCACTGGATGGCTGTCCTCTTTTGCAGGGTGTTGGTGCTGACCAGTTCCTACCACCGCCTCCCAAGCCGGGTTGGTGATCCTGCAACCAGAGCAGGGTGGGGGACATTACAGCAGAGCTCCATGGCATTTAGAAGGTGCTCCAGGGACACATTACCAAACCGGAGGGGGTTGCAGTTTTCTTGCTTTTTGGGGCCATGTCTCCTGTGCAGCAGTCGTGGGCTGGAAGCACTGAGAGATACGCGCGCGGCTGCACTGTAAATAAGGCGCCCAGCGTGAGGAAGCGGCGAGGTGGTGGCATGGCGAACGAATGAGAGCCCGCCCGCCATGGAAACGGTGTATTTCCCAGGAATGAGGGATTAATGCGGCGGGATTGGGATGAGACGGTGCGAAAAGCTGCTATTGCGGCCGGCGGGTAAAACATTCCTTTTCTCACCTGCTACCGCACTCAGTGTTAATCTGGGACGATTCTGCCCTCAGTTGCATCAAACTGCTACAGACAAGTCCAACACTGGATTCCCTGCCGTGGTCCAAGAAAGTGGCTCTCCACCAGTTAGCGATGGGCTGGCCCTTGTCAGTGACCCTCACAGCCTGTCAGTGAACGAAAAGCGTTAACAACTAGTGCTATCAGGCCCCTCCCGTTACATGTGTGCTGTCCATGGGCACAGAGCAATCATTTAATCCAGCAGATAGCACCAATTTAATGAATGGATGAATGGCTACATTTAATGGGATCCCATGTTCAGGTCTTATCCAATGTAACCTCCATTGAGTCTGATTTGACAAAAGAATGAAAAACAGTTTCTGCAGCAGAGGGGCTCAATGAAACCCAGAAGTGGTAAGTAATGTTTTGGAAGAAAGTGGTCTTTGTGGTGGTACAAAATTGGGCCCAAAACTCAGCTCAGTGTTAAAGTGAACTCTAGAACAGCCAACGTTCCACAGGCAGTGGCCAGGGTTAAGGATGCACTCAGTGAAAAATGGGAGGGAGCAGCAATCTGCAGACTGTCAACTGGAATCACATGGTAACAGTCTTATCTCGGAGTCACAAGTTTGTGGGCTCAAGTCCCACTGCAGGACTTAAGCACAAAACCGAGGCTGACACTCTCCAGTGCAGCACTGAGGGAACACTCCCCTTTTGGAGGGTGAGACATTAAGCTGAGGCCCTGCCTGCCCTCAGGTGGATTTAGGAGATCCTATGGCACTATTTTTAAGAAGAGCAGGAGAGTTCTCCCTGGTGTCCTGACTGATATGTTTCCTTCAATCAATATCATAAAAAACACATTATCTGGCTATTATCACATTGCTGTTTGTGGGAGCTTGCTGTGCACAAATTGGCTGATCCATTTCCTAAATTCACTTCGTTGGTTGCAAAATAATTTGGAAACCCCGCTGGTTTTGAAAGGTGCAATATAAATACAAGTATTCCTTTTTTTCTCCTGAAGTTAAGTTGGAGGAAGCAAAGCTGTCATAACATCTGGAGTTTAATTACAAACTCCTACAAATTCATGCGGAGGTGGTGGTGTGGTGGCTATCATCACTGGACTAATAGCTCAGAGACTGAGAGTAATATACTAGGGACCTGGGTTCAAATCCCACCATAGCAGATTGTGATAGATAAAGCTAAATAATTCCACAACTAAAGGATCAGATCTAAGCTCTGCAGTCCTGCCACATCCAGTCATGAATGGTGATGGACAATTAAACAATTCACTGGAGGAGGAGACTCCACAAATATCCCCATCCTCAATGATGGTGGAGCCCAGCACAGCAGTACAAAAGATAAGGTTGAAATATTCACAAGAATCTTCAGACAGAAGTGCCAAGTAGATGATCCATCTCAGCCTCCTCCAGAGGTGCCCAGCATCACCAAATTCTTATTCCCAGAAGATAACTAAACTTCATGAACTTTTAGGTGAGTAATTCTTGGCTTCCTTAGTGCAGGCAGTAAGGGCATGACTGAGTAAAATGCAGATCCATATTCTTCCCCAACACAACAACTCTATCATTCTTCATGTCCAGCATATTCTGAGCCTTTTTCATTGCAAATCAACTTAACAACAGACTGATCCTTACTACTCTGCAAAGGAGGACTACTCTTTTGGAAGACGTTGGTGTGTTATCATCTCTAACTCCGAAGCAGGTAGAGCTTTCGTACTCCTTGATCTTCCTGGCTTATCAAGAAACTCCAGGTAGCTGTTAAGCGAATCCATCCCACACACCATTGGAATTGCACCTTCTGTCTTCAGCCAATTCGATTCACTCCACGTGATATCAAGAAATGGCTGAAGGCACTGGATAGCGCAAAGGCTATGGACCCTGACAATATTCCAGCAATAATACTAAAGACTTGTGCTGCAGAACTTGCTGTGCCCCTAACCAAGCTGTTCCAGTACAGCTACAACATTGACATCAAATGCAGATCATCAGTAAAGTAATGGGAAGCGGTCATCAATAGTGCTATCAAGAGGCAATTGCTTAGAAATAGCCTGCTCACTGATGTGTAGTTTGGGTTCTGCCTGGGTCACTCAGTTCCTGACTTCATTACAGCCTTGGTTCAAACATGGACAAGAGAGTTGAACTCCAGAGGTGAGCTGAGAGTAACAGCCCTTAACATCAAGGCACCATTTGACCAAGTGTGGCATCAAGGAGCCCTAGCAAAACTGGAGTCAATGGGAATCAGGAGGAAACTCTCTGCTGGTTGGATTCATACCTAGCACAAAGGAAGATGGTTGTGGTTGTTGGAGGTCAATCATCTCAGCTCCAGGACATCACTGCAGGAGTTCCTCAGGGTAGTGTCCTAGGCCCAACCATCTTCAGCTGCCTCATCAACGACCTTCCTTCCATCAGAAGGTCAGAAGTGGGGATGTTTGCTGATAATTGCACAATGTTCAGCACCATTCGCGACTCCTCAGATACTGAAGCCGTCCATGTCCAAATGCAGCAAGACCTGGACAATATCCAGGCTTGGGCTGACAAGTGGCAAAGTTACATTCAATAACAAGTGTCAAGCAATGACCATCTCCAACAAGAGACAATCTAACCATCGCCCTTGGCATTACCATCACGGAATCCCTCACTATCAACATCCTGGGGTTTACCATTGACCATAAACTGAACTGGACTAGCCATATAAATACTGTAGCTCCAAGAACAGGTCAGAGGCTAGGAATTCTGCAGAGAGTAACTCACCTCCTGACTCCCCAAAGTTTGTTCGCTATCTACAAGGCACAAGTCAGGAGTTTGATGGGATACTCTTCACTTGTCTGGATGAGTGCAGCTCCAACAACACTCAAGGAGCTTGACACCATCCAGCCCACTTGATTGGCACCCTTACCACAAATATTCACTCCCTCACCACAGTGGCAGCAGTGTGTACTACCTACAAGATGCACTGCAGGAACTCACCAAGCTTCTTTATCACAGTATCGTAGTATCCTTATAGTGCAGAAGGAGGCCATTCAGCCCATCGATCCTGCACTGTCTCTCTGAAAGAGCATTCCAACTAGTCCCACTCCCCTGCCTTATCACCATAACCTTGCACATTCTCTCTTTTCAGGTAGCAATCCAATTCCCTTTTGAATACCTCGATTGAACTTGCCTCCACCACCCTTTCAGGAAGTTTGTTCCAGACTCCAATCACCCTCTGGGTGAAAACGTTTTTCCTCAAATCACATTTACTCCTTTTGCCATTTATTTTGAATCTGTGCCCTCCAGTTCTTGATGTTCTCTTGAGTGGGGAACAATTTCTCACTATTGACCCTGTCCATAACCCTCAGGATCTTGAATACCTCTATCAAGTCTTCTGTCAGCCTTCTTTTCTCCAAGGATAACAGTCCTAACCTCAATCTATCCTCATAGCTACAGTTCTTCATCCCAAGAATTATTCTTGTGAATCTCCTCTGCACTCTCTCCAATGCCTTCACATCCTTCCTCAGGTTCAGGTAGAACTGGATGCAGTGCTCCAGATGAAGCCTAATTAATATTTAACACAAGTTCACCATGACCTCCTTACTCTTGTACTCAATGCCCCTATTAATAAAGCCTAAGACACTATGTGCTTTATTAACTGCTCTCTCAACATGTCCTACCATCTTCAATGACCAATGTATGTATACAGTGAGGTCCTTTTGTTCCTGCACCTCCTTTAGAGTTTCTCCCTTTATGTTATACTGTCTCGCTATATCTTTCCTGCCAAAGTGAATCACCACACACATCCCTGCATTGAACTTCATCTGCCACTTGTCTGCCCAATCCACCAATATGTCTATGTCCTTTTGAAGTTCAAGATCCTCCTCATCACAGTTGGTAACATTTCCAATCTTCGTATCATCTGTGAATTTTGAAATCATGCCCTGAAAACCTCAGTCTAGGCATTAATATATATCAGGGAGAGCAAGGGTCCCAACACTGACCCCTGGGGAACTCCACTACAAACCTTCCTCCAATCTGAAAAAAAACATTTTTCACTACTCTGTTTCCTGTTACTCAGCCAATTTCTTATCCAAGTGCCTACTTTCCCTTTTAGTCCATGACCCAGGATTTTGCTCACAAGTCTATTGTGTCGCACTGTATCAAATGCCTTTTTTCAAAATCCATATACACCACATCACAAGTGTTTCCCTTATCAACCTTCTCTGTTACCTCCTCAAAAAGCTCCGGCAAGTTAAATATGATTTTCCCTTGATGAATCCATGCTGGCTTTCCTTAATTATCCTGCACTTGTCTAATTGATTAATGATTTTATTCCATAGTATGGTTTCCAGACAGCACCTTGCAAACCCATGACCATTACCACTTAGAAGGACAAGGGCAGCAGATAGATGGGAACACCACCACCTGGAAACTCCACTCCAAGCCACTCATCTTGACTTGGCAATATGTCATCTTTCCTTCACTGTGGCTGAGTCAAAATCCTGGAACTCCCTCCCTAACAGCACTGTGGGTGTATCTACACCACATGGACTGCAGCGGTTCAAGGAGGCAGCTCACCACCACCTTCTCAAGGGCAATTAGGGGTGGGCAACAAATGCTGGCCTAGCTAGTAACACCCACATCCCATGAATGAATAAAAAAAAACTGCATTGGTTGATATTAACACTTTAGGCCTGAAATTTTTGGTTGTCAGGCATGCCTGATCAGCAGACCTGGGAGCGGCCAGGAAATGGACCCCCGACCGCGATCGGCCCCTGATCGCGATTTCACTCTGGTTGGCCAATTAACCTACAGCCAGTGTGAAACGTGTGCTGAAAAGCTCAGTGCTGCTGGGGTGGGGGTGGGAGGAGAGCGGCCAATGATGTCGCAGCGGGCGTGGGTGAGCGCTGCAAGAAAGCTCCCTGAAGGCAGACAGCTGCCTCGGGAAGCTGCTGACCTGCCAATAATGAAATAAAGCTCCGAAAAGCTGCAAAAAAAGCCCGTGCATCACAATCAAGCACCTGAGAGCATACCTCATAAAAATGCTGTCCCCAGATATTTCTTTTTAATTTATTTCCTAAAAGGGATTTCATCCCGCCCTCGGATGAGGTTTTATGAAAAATGTAAAGGCTGCCTGGCCAATTCACCCATCCACCAACCGTAAGGTTGGACGGGCCACGTAAAATCGCAGACAACTTTGCCATTAATGATCTGTTGTGCCTCTTAACCTTTATTTAACGACTAACATAAATTCTCACAGGAAATGGGTTATCAACTCAGCTAAAAACAGAAAGAGGAATATTTGAAGACTTGCTTAGCACTCAAATGTTACTATCCCATAGCATAAAGTCGAGGCTGCGGAGTATAACCATTTTAATGATTACAAGAAAGTAAAGACAATTCCAGAATAAAAAACTTTATTAAACTCCAAGACTGTTAGTAATTACAGAATCTTCTGCAGTATTTATCAAGAGTGACCCTTCATTTGGAGGTGGTATTTACTGAGAGTGACATCTTTTTTGGAGTTATCTTCTTCTCCACCTTGATCTCTGTGCATCACTGTGAGCAAGAAAGTGTAGGTTTGATGACTCTAGTTATTGGTCGCTGCCACTTGCCAAATGTGCTCAGACTGAAAATATCACATCTTGGAAATGAATTCTTTGTCTCTCCAGGTGTTTTTTGCGATCTGCTTGTTGCCTGCCTGTGCCAAAATTGCTGTGCCCCTTGTGAGACATGTCATTTAGAACAGCATGTTGGGATTCCAAGATACTGCCTTCTATATTACCCTAAAATATTCCCTCTACATTGGATCAATCTTTGGACTGAAATGTGATTTATGTATGTTATATGAGAGAAATATACACTGGAAGCTGAAAACAATCTTGCGGGTTTCCAAATAGTTAGGTAATAGGAGAGTTTGTCCTCTTCTGTGATTGGCTGTACAGTGACCTTCCTATTTCTGTAAGCCATAGACCTTTGGTCAGCCCAACAACATCCAGGCCGGCAGCAATTCCAGACTTTTCAGTGGATAAGCTACTCCGTCTCGACAATCAAAGTTTGTCAGCAGAGATATCTCACTTTTTCTTTTTTTTCCCTTAATTTCTCTTTGGGACAGTTATGACTCAGCTAAGAAACAAAGCTGCTCTGATTAGTGGGTTTGCTCTGTGCTGCTTCATTATATTCGTGGTCCTGATTGTTAAAGATGTTTTTAAGAATCTAGTGGAAGACCGGATCAAAGAGGTAAGAATGAGCAGTATAGCCCGAGTTTCACACTGCAGAGGCCTCTTCATATGCTGCCTATATTTAAGATGTTTTGCTGATTTATGCAAAGATGATTTATGTAATGTGATAGAAAACTGTCAAAACATTTAACATCTGTGGTTCCAGGGTGAGAGTCTGTTGGTTTAACCTTGGACTCCTCCCATTCATTAAGCAAGTTATAATGCAAGTGAGTAGTGGGATCATGTTATGTAAACTGTGTTGAGAGAGATGGAAGTTAGCTGGGAAAACCAGGAGGCAGCATGAAGAAACCCTGCCTGAAATCTCTTCCAGCGTTGCCCGTGACTCCCCTGCAGCGATTGCCAGGACAGCATCTTCACGGTGGGGGTAGGGTCTGAAGCCGGTGGGGGCATCTCCAGTCTCTATCTGCTCCCACCTCCTCCTATAAGAAAGAAGGTAGAGCGCTGTGAGCTGTTTTGAGAAGGTGGCTGTTGTTGTAGAAAAGCGTGGGAGTTGTTTAATAGTTAACAATTTGTCCCAGTGACAAGTAAGAACAAAAGATTAGGGAGGCAAATGGAATGATGGCCTTTATTGCAAGGGGGATGGAGTATAAAGATAGTAAGTCTTCCTACAACTGTACCGAGTATTGGTGGAACTGCCTTGTACTGACTTGTTACCAGTCTTGGTTCCTTATTTAAGGAGGAATATACTTACATTGGAAGCAGAGCAGATTCACTAGGCTGATACCTGGGATGAAGGGATTGTCTTATGAGGGAAGATTGAACTTATACTCATTGGAGTTTAGAAGAATGAGAGGTCATCTTATTGAAGCATTTAAGATTCATGAGGGAGCTTGACAGGGTAGATGCTGAGAAGATGTTCTCCCTCACGGGGAAATCTAGAACTAAGGACAATAGTTTAAAAATAAGCAGCCTGCTGGAGGAGAAACATCACCTGTACAGGGTTTACCTCATTGAGAAGTCATCACTATCGAAGCACGAGGCCTACCTAAACATCCGTGGGACTGTCCAATGCAAGCTCAGAGAGATACAAAACGCTTGGCTGATTCAGGAAGCAGATGAACTTCAGTCATACAAGATGCACTGCAGCATCTCAGCAAGGATCCTTCAACAGCACCTTCCAAACTCGTGACCTCTACCACCTGGAAGGGCAAAGGCAGCTGATACATGGGAACACCACCACCTGGAAGCTCCCCTCCAAGTCGCTCACCATCCTGACTTGGAAATATATCACCGTTCCTTCACTGTCACTGGGTCAAAATCCTGGAACTCCCTCCCGAACAGTACTATGCATGTACCTACACCACATAGACTGCAGCGGCTTAAGAAGGTAGCTCACCACCACCTTCTCAAGGGAAATTAGAGATGGCAACAAATGCTGGCCCAGCCAGAGAAGCCCACACCCCATTAATGAATAATAATATTTTAAAAATGCCGATCACAAAGACTGGAAGAGATTCTACGGTGCTCTGAAATCTGTCTACAGGCCCCAGACTAATGGCTCATCACCAATCCTCAGTGCTGGTGGGTCAACACTGCTCACAGAAAAAACCCAAACTCTAGAAAGATGGGCAGAGCACTTTAACCACATCCTCAACTGGCTTTCATCTACCAATGAAGATGCACCAACAGGTTACCATCAACTGGTCCCTTGATGACCCTCCCACACTGTTAGAAATAATAAATGTAATGAGACTCCAGGAGCTGATGCTATTCCACCTGAGATCTCAAAGGCTGGAGGTCAGTGCTTGGTCAGGAAGCTCACTGAACTCTTTCACACCATGTGGGATCAAGGAACTATCCCGTAAGAATACAAAGATGCCTCTGTCCACCAGTACAAGAGGAAAGGAACTCGCCAATCTTGAGACAATCATTGAGGAATCTCACTCCTCTCCATCGCCAGCAAAATCTTCAGGAGAATCCTTCTGAACAGCTTAGGGACATCCTGACCAGCATCTGCTGCCAGGGAGTGAGTCCGGTTTCAGAAAATGTCAAAGAACCGCTGATATGGTGTTTGCAGTTAGACAGCTCCAGGAGAAATGCCAGGAACAGAACACAGATGCTACACCCTGTGACATAGTCAGCCATAAGGGCCTTTGGAAGGTAATGGAGAAACTCAGCTGTGCTGAGAAATTCATCAGAATCTTTCAACTGTTCCATGATGACATGCTCACACGTGCCCTCGATGATGGTGACTCTTCTGACCCATTCCTTATTGATTAATGGAGTTAAACAGGCATGTGTGCTTGTGCCAACTCTATTCAGCAAGTTTTTCTCTGCCATGCTCTCTGATGCCATCCATCGTGATCCTGGCATTGAAATCCGATATTGCATGGATTGGAAGTTGCTCAATCTGAGACAATACCGGGCAGAGACTAAGATCTCCAGAGACATACTTTGCAACTTCCTGTTTACCGATGACTATGCCGGCTCAGAGATTATGCAATGTGGTATGGACTTCTCAATGCAAGTAATTTTAACTTGAGGGTATGATGCTAAATAGTTGATGTAAGTTTGGCTGCCGGTTCCTACCTCTCTCTCAATTGGCCTCCTCATTGACTTCAGTAGGAGGGAATGTTGGGTGAGTAGTTAATGGCCAGTTAATCTACAAGTGCCTTGTTTAACCCTAACACCAGAATGAACATGAGCCCCTGAGTGTGGCTTCCTTTGAATGACAATAGGAGGAGATTGATGAGATTGTGGGATGTATGCAGCATTCATTTTAGTCAAAGGGCAGATGTAAGGTGCCCCTAGGTAGCAGTGATCATATTATGATTGAATTTTACATTCAGTTTGAGGGAGAGAAGAGTGGGTCCAAAAGTAGTATTTTAAACTTAAGTAAGAGCAATTATAAGGGCATGAAAGCAGAGCTAGCTAAAGTGAACTGGCAAATTAGTTTAAGGAATGGATTGATAGAGATGCAGTGGCAGACATTTAAAGGGATATTTCAGAAAACACAAACCAGATACATTCCAATGAGAAAGAAAAATTCCAAGGGGAGGACCCACCATCCGTGTTTAACTGAGAAAGTTAAAGATAGCATCAAACTTAAAGAAACGGCATATAATTGCACAAAGATGGGTAGCAGGTCAGAAGATTGGAAAGAACATTAAAAACAGCAGAGAATGACTAAAAGTTTAATAAAGACGGAAAAATTAGAGTACAAGCAAAAGCTAGCTAGAAATATAAAACAGATAGTAAGAGTTTCTATAGATATTTAATAAAGCAAATAGTTAACAAAGTGAAAACAGAATTACCTGGAAAAACTCAGCAGGTCTGGCAGCATCGGCGGAGAAGAAAAGAGTTGATGTTTCGAGTCCTCATGACCCTTCAGTAGAACTGGGTGAATCCAAGAATCCAAGGAGAGGGGTGAAGTGTAAGCTAGTTTAAGGTTGGGGGTGGGGGGGTTGGGTGGGGGGAGAGAAGTGGAGGGGGGTGGTGTGGTTGTAGGGACAAGCAAGCAGTGATAGGAGCAGATAATCAAAAGATGTCACAGACAAAAGAATAAAAGAACACAGAGGTGTTGAAGCTGGTGATATTATCTAAATGAATGTGCTAATTAAGAATGGATGGTAGGGCACTCAAGGTATAGCTCTAGTGGGGGTGGGGGGGGCATAAAAGATTTAAAAATAATGTAAATAGGTGGGAAAAGAAAAATCTATATAAATTATTGGAAAAAACAAAAGGGAGGGGGAAGAAACAGAAAGGGGGTGGGGATGGAGGAGGGAGTTCAAAATCTAAAAGTGTTGAATTCAATATTCAGTCCGGAAGGCTGTAAAGTACCTAGTCGGAAGATGAGGTGCTGTTCCTCCAGTTTGCGTTGGGCTTCACTGGAACAATGCAGCAAGCCAAGGATAGACATGTGGGCAAGAGAGCAGGGTTGAATGTTAAAATGGCAAGCGACAGGGAGGTTTGGTTCTTTCTTGCGGACAGACCGCAGGTGTTCTGCAAAGCGGTCGCCCAGTTTATGTTTGGTCTCTCCAATGTAGAGGAGACTGCATTGGGAGCAACGAATGCTGTAGACTAAGTTGGGGGAAATGCAAGTGAAATACTGCTTCACTTGAAAGGAGTGTTTGGACAGTGAGGAGGGAGGAAGTGAAGGGGCAGGTGTTGCATCTTTTGTGGGCATGGGGAGGTGCCATAGGTGGGGGTTGAGGAGTAGGGGGTGATGGAGGAGTGGACCAGGGTGTCCCGGTGGGAATGATCCCTGCGGAATGCCGATGGGGGGGTGAAGGGAAGATATGTTTGGTGGTGGCATCATGCTGGAGTTGGCGGAAATGGCAGAGGATGATCCTTTGAATGTGGAGGCTGGTGGGGTGATAAGTGAGGACAAGGGGGACCCTATCATGTTTCTGGGAGGGAGGAGAAGGCGTGAGGGCGGATGCACGGGAGATGGGCTAGACACGGTTGAGGGCCCTGTCAACAACCGTGGATGGAAAACCTAGGTTAAGGAAGAAGGAGGACATGTCAGAGGAACTGTTTTCGAAGGTAGCATCATCGGAACAGATGCGACGGAGGTGAAGGAATTGAGAGAATGGGATGGAGTCCTTACAGGAAACGGGGTGTGAGGAGCTGTAGTCGAGGTAGCTCTGGGAGTCGGTAGGCTTGTATTGGATATTGGTGGACAGTCTATCACCAGAAATTGAGACAGAGAGGTCAAGGAAGGGAAGGGAAGTGTCAGAGATGGACCACGTGAAAATGATGGAGGGGTGGAGATTGGAAGCAAATTTAATAAATTTTTCCAAGTCCTGACGAGAGCATGAAGCAGCACTGAAGTAATCATCGATGTACCGGGGAAAGGGTTGTGGAAGGTAGCTGGAGTAGGACTGGAACAAGGAATGTTCCACATACCCCATAAACAGACAGGCATAGCTGGGGCCCATGTGGGTACCCATAGCCACACCTTTTATTTGGAGGAAGTGAGAGGAGTTGAAGGAGAAATTGTTCAGTGTGAGAACAAGTTCAGCCAGACGGAGGAGAGTAGTGGTGGATGGGGATTGTTCGGGCCTCTGTTCGAGGAAGAAGCTAAGGGCCCTCAGACCATCCTGGTGGGGGATGGAGGTATAGTGGGATTGGACGTCCATGGTGAAGAGGAAGCAGTTGGGGCCAGGGAACTGGAAATTGTTGATGTGACGTAAGGTGTCAGAGGAATCACGGATGTAGGTGGGAAGGAACTGGACAAGGGGAGAGAGAAGGGAGTCAAGATAATGAGAAATGAGTTCCGTGGGGCAGGCGCAAGCTGAGATGATCGGTCTACCCAGACAGAGGTAGTTAACCTCTCCTTTCTCAGTTAACAAAGTGAACTTGATCCTATAGGAAGTGACTTTGGAGAATTAATAATGGAAAATAAAGAGATGGCAGCTGAACTGGAGAGATATTTTGCATCGGTCTTCACCATAGAGGATACAAGTAACATCTCAGAAATAGCTGTAATCAGAAAATGGAAGGGAGGAAGGAACTCAGGAAAATTGTAATCACCAGGGAAGAAGTGTTTCTGTACAAATTCCTACACTTGCAGGCTGGCAAGTCCCTGGGTCCTGATGGACTTCATCCTTGGGTCTTAAAGGAAGTGGCAAGTGAGATAGTTGATGCATTGGTTTTAATTTTCTAAAATTCCCTAGATTTAGGGAAGGTTCCATTAGATTGGAAAACAGTGAATGTAACTTCATTATTCAAAATGGGAGGGAGACAGAAAGCAGGAAACTACAGGCCAGTTAACTTAACATCTGTCTCAGGGAAAATGTTAAAAGCTATTATTGAAGATATTATAGCAGGGCACTTGGAAAAATTCAAGGTAATCAGGCAGAGTCAACATGGTTTTGTGAAAGGGAAATCATATTTAACCAATTTATTAGAGTTCTTTGAAGAAGTAACATGTGCTGTGGATGTGCTGTGCTAAAGGGGAAATGGTGGATGTACTATACTTAGATTTCCGGAAGGCATTTGGTAAAGTGCCACATCAAAGGTTGTTGCAGAAAATAAAAGCTTCCGGGAAAGGGGTAACATATTAGCATGGATAGAAGCTTGGTTAGCTAACAGGAAGCGGAGAGTAGGCATAAATGGGTCTTTTTCTGGTTGGCAAGATGTAACAAGCGGTGTGCCACAGGGATCAGTGCTGGGGCCTCAACTTCTTACAATTGATATAAATGACTTGGATGAAGGTATGATTGCTATATTTGCTGATGACACAAATATAGTTAAGATAGTAAGATGTGAAGAGGAAATATGGAGGCTACAAAGAGATATAGATAGGTTAAATGAGTGGGTGAAGACCTGGCAAACAGAGTACAATGTAGGCAAATGTGAAATTGCCAATTTTGGCAGGAAGAATAAAAAAAAGCTTATTATCTAAATGGTAAGAGATTACAGTGTTCTGAGTTGCAGAGGGATCTGGGGGTCTTAGTGCATGAAGGATGGTGTGCAGGTACAGCAAGTAATTAGGAAAGCTGGTAGAATGTTATCATTTATTGTGAGGGGAATTGACTACAAAGATAGTGAGATTATGCTTTAGTTATTCAGGGCATTGATGAGACCACATCTGGAATACTGTGTACAGTATTGGTCTCCTTATTTAAGGAGGGAGGTAAATGCATTGGAAGCAGTTCAGGGAAGGTTTACTAGACTAACACCTGGAATGGGTGGGATGTCTTATGAGGAAAGGTTGCACAGACTAGGCTTGTTTAAAAGAGTAAGAGGCGACTTGATTGAAACCTTTAAGATTCTGAGGGGTCTTCACAGGGTGGATGTGAAGAAAATGTTTCCTCTTATGAGAGAATCTAGAACTAGGAGTCACTGTTTTAAAATAAGGGGTTGCTCATTTAAGACAGAGATGACAAAGAAATTTTTCTCAGATAAGGTTGTGAGTCTTTGGAACTCTCTTCCTCAGAAGGCAGGGGAAGCAGAGTTTTTGAATATTTTTGATGCATAGTTAGATAGATTCTTGATTAACAAGGGGGTGAAAGGCTACCAGGACTAGATGGGAGGTTCCAATCAGATCAGCCATGATCTTATTAATTGGCAGAGCAGGCATGAGGGACTGTGTAATCTATTCCTGCTCCTCATTCATATGTTCATATACAGATACAAAAAGCAAGAACATGTATTTAAAAGTACCTTCATAGAAACTGTACTTGCTACTGTGAAATTCCATGTTTTAATCAGATTATTGTTTAAACTTTAGGTTGGAAAATACAATAGCTCATGACATTCCACTTGAACTGTGTTGATGATCATCATAAAAATGTTATTGTAAAGTATCTGAACTGATCTCTGCAGCACACAAAGCTGAAGTTGAACAGCGAGACATATAAGAACTGGAAGGACCCCCCTGTCCCTGCTTACCTGCAATTCTACTTCTTCAATGTGGAAAACCAATTGCAAATATTACAGGGTGAGCGAGCCATCGTGAAACAACTTGGGCCGTACACATACAAGTAAGGGCCAGTTACTGCTGCTCGATGACCAATCAATTGTCATATAAAGATAAGTACAGGTCCAGTTTCAATGCACTCTTGTAATTAAGATTACAACATTTGTAAAAAATCTGGATTTGTTCTTGACTTTTTGGAGATTTCTGTTTTTAATGAATGATCATGCATGCTATATTCTGTTATGGTTGAGTCATGTTTCAAAGTTCTTAATGGCTCATTTAGTGGTTAATGACATTGAGAGTGCCAAGGAGATTTACCAGATTGGTTCCACACAAGAGGGATTTTAGCTACAAGGTTACCTTGAAGGATTGTTCTGGGATTGTTGTCCTTGGAGTAAATGAGATTGAGGGAAGATTTTGTTTTAATTATTCATTCATGGGATGTGGGTGTCCCTGGCTGCGCCAGCATTTACTGCTCATCCCTAGTTGCCCTTGAGAAGGTGGTGGTGAGCTGCCTTCTTGAACCGCTGCAGTCCATGTGGTGCAGGTACATCCACAGTGCTGTTAGGGAGGGAGTTCCAGGATTTTGACTCAGCGACAGTGATAGACATGCTCAAGATTATGGCAGGTTTGGATAAAATAGACAAAGAAAAGCTGTTCCCTTTGGCTGATAGTACAAGGACTAAGGAACACAGGCAAAAGATGCAGGGGGATGGGAGAAAGAGCTTTTTTATGCAGTGAGTGGTAATGACCTGGAACTTGCTTCCCATGAGGCTGGTGGATCAATTATTTCACTTGGGGGAAATAAACTTGCAGGGCTATGGGGATCGAGTGGGGGAATGGGACTGACTGGATTGCTCTACAGTGAGCCAGCATGGACTCGATGGGCCAAATGACAGTGGCTGAAGCAGGGACTTTGCCATCTGGCTCTTGGTTCCCCCCCAGCCCCTTGGGCTTCTTGGTGTGCAGCTGTAGCAGCGCCTGGTGCCAGATCTCCTGCTTGCCCTTGCAGTCAGTGACCACGGCAAAGTACTCACATTGTAGATGGTCACCAGACACTTATCCTTGGAGTAAGCCCTCTTTTTAATGTTGAAGCAACTCTTCAGGTGGACTGAGCATGTGGGAGCGCCCACATTGTACCTCCATTTCTTCTTGTTCTCATAGTAGTTGAGCTGGGCCAGCCACAGCTCTCTTTGAACTGTTGGTCATTGAGTAAGTAATCAGTGACTTCGGTCGTTATTCTCGTTAGATTTCAGCTTCTACATTGTTCTGTTAATATTGGCAGGAAACTTGGTTTACAAACGTTTCTAAGGTAAAACTGAAGACATTATTCACATGGGGTGTGTTTAAACTACGTTTAAAGTCTGCCAATGCCATCGGCTGTAGAGATCTGCACTTTGGGAGTTGGCAGCATTAGCACAATATAAAAGTGCTTCAAAATCTGAATCTATGAACATGCTCTACATAGTTTAAAGTGAAGTTTAATAGTTTCTTTCATCAATATTCCCTGTGTCCTGTCCATTGCATTGCTGGTTAGTGATTCCCTTTATTGTGTGGATTTGCTTCATAGAATCATTCTGGAGGAAATTGCAGGCCTGCATTACAAATGCAGCATACTCTGCCTTTTTGTTACTAAAAGAACCTCATACTTCTGTGTGTTTGTGTATGTGTGTGTGTTTGTGGTGTGCATGTGTTTGTGCTCGTGTATGTTTGTTTGTGTGTGTTTGTGCACGTGTGTGTGTGTGTGTGTGTGTGTGTGCTTGTGCACTTGTGTATGCTTATTTATTAATGTATAGTTGTTAACACTTATCTAGTCAATTCTTCATCTTACACCCTCATGTTTTTGATTTATCACAATGTTTTTAGATGAGAAAAACCTCTTTTTAAAAATCTTTTCCACTCACTAGTCGGCGGGGCTGGGAATTCTCACTGATGGACGTTAGACATTTTGCTGGGTTGCTAAATTTTCTGTCCTGCCTGCGACAGATCCTGCCATGTGTGGGACTAGGAAATCCTGGCCACTGTTATTGCTGATTGGACATTTTATCCGAGCAAACCAAATTATGCTATTTGGCAGACAAATCTGAATTCCTAAAATTAACTAAATTCAAGTAGTAATTACTGCATGTAACAGGAGTATTCTTTGTGTGATTGCATTGTATTTTCCCAGTAGTTGTCCCTTTTTATCTCTCTTTATCTTTTCCTCCTTTCCTCCTTCTCACTAACCACACCTCCATTTTGAGGTGCCCCCTCTCTCTCTTACCTGACAAGGCAGCCTGCTGCCTCTTCATTGCTAGAAGACCTCCTATTGGCCCTCCAGCTTCAAGATCCCACCCACTGTCCTTAATTGGACAGCGAACCCACCCTCTGGCCATTAATTGGTCAGTTTGGGGAAAATCACTGCCAGGTGACTGTTCCTCACACAGAGTAGGATTGTGACCCCCATTTGACCCGGACAACAGGGCCCAAACAAGCCCCAAATCCTGCACTAAGATTGTAGATTTGGGTAAGGTTGACTTCAATCGGGTGAAACAGAAACTGTCCACAAAAAATGGATGAATCTGTTAATGGGTATATAGAATCCTGGTTAGACCACATCTGGAGTTATTGTGGGCAATTCTTGACACACACCTTAGGAAGAATGTATTGACTTTGGAGGGTTTATCAGGGTGGATTGACTAGAATGACATCTGGACTCCACGGTTTAAGTTATGAGGGGAGATTAAACAAACTAGGGTTGTATTGCTTGGAATTAAGACTGTTAAGGGTTGATTTGGTTGGAGTTTTTAAAATATTAAGGGGAACAGATGGGAGAAAATATATCCACTCAAGTCCAAAAATAGGGAACATAGCCTAAAATCAGAGGCAGACCTTTCAGGAGTGACATGAGATCTATGTGAAAAATGTGATAAAAGTTTGGAACTCTCTTCCACAATTGATGTTAAACCAATTGAATTTAATCGATTAATTTTAAACCTGAGTTTGATAAGATTTTTATTACAGAATTGGAGAACGATGAGTTCATGAGGTGAGGTCACAGATCAGCTGTGATCTTGTTAAATGATGAAACAGGTTCAAGGGGCTGAATGGCCTCCTCCTGTTCCTATGTTTCTAAATGGCAGATTGTAAAAGATGGGATTTTGCTGGAAGTGGGAAGTCAGTGCAGAGAGGGATGCAGTTTGTGTTTTGCCTCTAATACTTTTAGTAGTTTGCGTTACTGGTAGATATGTAATTAAATCTGCCTATAATTTAAGCCAACTAGTTAAGTAATGAAATAACTAAAACAAGGTTATATATAGGGATGGCAGGGCAGCTGGTATACCACAGCTGCAGCATGTGGGACTTTGTGAAGGGTGTTGGAAAGAGCCACATCTGAAGGCGATGTCTATATCTCGAGAAACTTCAGCTCAGTGTTGGAATCTGAGCTGTAGGCATTACAGGGCATCAGGGAGGGCAGATATTACCTGAATACTTTGCTCCAGGAGGTAGTCCCACCTATTAGTTTAGGAAGTAGTACAGGTGTGGTTAGTGTTCAGGGACAGTAGAGTAAGACAGTCAGCCAGGCAGGTAAGGGGATCCCCGATGCAGTGATAGAGGAGCCTTGCCTCTTACCCTTATCAACAGGTACAAGGTTCTTGCTGCCTGCCTGGATGAGGCCAAAGTCTGCAGGGTGAATGAGAAAACTGACCACAGCACCATGGCAGAGGGGGCCATTCAAGTGGAGCAGGGGGGAACAGTGGCGTTGGCGAGGGGGGCGAAAAGGAATGTGGCAGTGGTAGGGGACGGTATGGTCAGCTGGATAAATGCTGTTCTCTACAGCTGTGACTGGGAGCTCTGAAAGTTTGTGTTGCCTGCCCTGCACCAGGTTAGAAGGACTTCTCCCCAAGGCTGGAGATGAACTTGGAGTGGAAGGGGGCGGATCCAGTGATTGGGACCTATGTAGGAACTAATAACATAGGTAGAACTAGAAATGAGGTTCTGTTGAGAAAGAGTCAGGTTTCAAATTAAAACCTCAAAGGTAATAATCTCTGGATTATTAACTGAGCTTGTATTAATTAGCATGGGGTTGACCAAATCAAACAGAGAGGTAAATGTGTGGCTCAAAGAGTGGTGTGGAAATTCATGGACCACTGACAATGGAACTGAGGAAAGAGTGAGCCGATCCATTAGGACATGCACCATTTACATTGGGCTGGACCTGTGTCCTGGTGAATTTGGGGAGCAATGCTGTGAGATGTGGGGTCTTTGGTGACAAAATCACAGATGTCAGTGACCATCTGCTTGTAGAGTCACAGTCTAGTGTGGCACTGGGTCTTGGTTTTCTTCAGTTGGCTGTAGTACAAGTCCTGATAGTCCCTGTGTCCTGCCGACTCATCTTTCCCCTCCCATACTCTCCTGATACCCTGTCTGACCTTCCTGTGGAGAGTGTTGCTCCTCAGCACCACTGGGCTCAAAAGCTGAAAGTTGTGCCCCCATTATTGCAGCCTTCCCTGTGCCTGGGTGGCCCTGCCAATGGTATTTGGCAGTCTTGCCCCCTGCTCCCCTGCCCCTGCAATGCCAGGATGGTGAAAACCCCCTGAACTGCCCAAGTGCTTACTGCCCACTCTCCTTGTCATCTGTGCTGAGCTGATGGCACCTGTTTCCCAATGGCTCTCCCCTCTCTGTGATGTGCACCCTCTAAGTGGCCCAGATAATTCCCTTGAGTGGCCATGACAGATGCAAGGAAAGAGAATTGTTTACAACAGGACATTCCAGTCTAACGGGTCTGTCCTGTGTTTATGTTCCATAAAAACCCCTCCTTAATTTCATTCAATCCTATCACCATGTCCTTCAATTCCTTTCTCCCTTAAATGCATTCTTTAAAAATTAGTTAATGATCTTGCAGTAGGCAAAACACAATTTGCTCTGTGTCAGGCAATACCTCCCAAACTTTTTCCCAGTGTGACTTCCTTTTAATGCTCCAGACTTTGCATGACCCCAGAGTGAGAATTGTGTGGGGTCAGGTAGTGGGTAGGTGGGGGTTGGTGTTTGAAAGTTGTTGATCTGTGGAGGGGCTTTATCTGCTGAGCAGGGGTGGGGGGTCTTCATGTGCTGAGTGAGAGGTGGGGTGGGAGTGAGGTTGAACGTGGTGGGAAGTGTTTAAATTGCAGGGGTTTTTTTTAAAAGACAAACACCTACCTTTTCACAGGCTTTTTTGCAGCAACAATCAGGCCTCAAAGATTTGTCCATTAGGCCGCACCCACCAACAGAAAAAAATAAGGGAGGGTTAAAAGGGGCTTCGCAGCTGTTAGCACTGAGTCTGAGCTCCAAGGCAGCCATTGCTGACTCGGTGCTCACAATCTCTCTGGGGGTCATGACCCACAGGTTGGGAAGCCGTAATTTGGGAATTGGTGATACAAAACAGAGTCCCTTTACTATCATCATGAGTTGAACAATAATCTCCATTTTAATATCTAGAATAAGACTGTGGCCTTAAATATTGCTGCTGCTTTTAGGTTCAAATCAGTGGAAGGTGTCTTACATCTTATTTGTTTCTCATTTTCTCATATCAGAATGTTTAATTTTCCCAGCGTGATGAATATTATGGAGTGTTACCTAACGGTCCCCAATCGATCTCATTTCAAACAGGCAGCCCAGGCACAGAGGTAAAGTGTCATTATTTAAAAATGGCACAATTTCAGCTACTACTTACACAAGCTTCATATTTGAACCAGCAATGTCAGTAGGTGACCCAAGAAATGACCTTGTAACAACAATCAACATTCCACTTGTTGTAAGTAATAAAATTTAGTAACTGTTATGTTTCAGGTAGAGACCAGTCATTTTTTTTTAAAGAATCAAAATTCATGCATTTACTGAAAGAATGAAGCCACAAGATTCTACAGCTTAAAACAAATTAATTTTACTATACAAGAATCAAGTAAAACAAACACTACTA
The DNA here is from genome assembly GCF_017639515.1 of Carcharodon carcharias. Classification (NCBI taxonomy): domain Eukaryota; kingdom Metazoa; phylum Chordata; class Chondrichthyes; order Lamniformes; family Lamnidae; genus Carcharodon; species Carcharodon carcharias. The sequence goes on from NC_054484.1 coordinate 84,001,641, forward strand.
ACTACACAGTCTTCGGAGTTACTTATACGTTATGTTGAAAAGCACAATAAAACACAATCACGTATGCCGAAGTCTAAATTACTGAACAGTACCTTCCCTTTTCTACAATGACTCCCACCAGAAAATCTTTAGATTCTTAGCAGGTTCTTGAAGGTCATCCACTTTCATGGACCAACTCCAAAGTTTTCCAAAGCGGTCTTGTGAGCTCTGGGACTTTCCAACTCAAGCCTGAAAATCATTCGCAATTACTGCCTAGTGACTTCAACAGAATAATAACTCTATTCTAATAGATTAACTCTAATAGCTCTGTTCTAATAACTCTAGTCTAATAACTCTAGTTAAAGAAATCTATTCTAATAACTCTGTTCTAATAACTCTGTTCTAATAACTCTATTCTAATAACTCTCTTCTATTAAGTCTGTTCTAATAAATATGTTTGACTATCTCTGTTCTAAGTCTAATCTAATAAATCTATTATAATAACTCTAGTCTAATAAATCTATTCAAAGAACTCTATTCGAATACCTCTGTTCTAACAAATCTATTCAAATAGCTCTATTCTAATAACTCTGTTCTTATAAATCTATTCTTATAACTCTGTTCTAATAACTCTATTCTGATAACTATATTGTAATAACTCTGTTCCAATAACTCCATTCTAATTCCTTTATTCTAATAACTCCATTCAAATAACTCTGTTCCAATACCTCTAGTCAAATAACCCAGTACTAATAACTCTGTTCTAAATGTACTCAAAAAATCTATTCTAATAACTCGGCTCTAATAACTCGGCTCTAATAACTCAGTTCTGATAACTTTATTGCAATAACTCTGTTCTATTAACTGTATTCTAATAACTCTGTTCTAATAACAGTCTACATCAGTCAAATCAACCTATTCTACTAACTTTAGTCTAATATTACTATTATAATAACTCTATTGTAATAACCCTGTTCTAATAAATCTGTTCTAACTCAAGTCTAATAAATCTATTCTAATAACTCTGGTCTAATAACTCTATTCTGATAACTCTATTCTAACAACTCCGTTCTACCAACTCTATTGTAATTTCTCTGTTCTAATGACTCTGTTCTAATAACTCCACTCTAATTACTCTATTCTAATAACACCATCCTAATAACTCTATTTTAATATCTCTGTTGTAATTACTCTATTCTAATAACTCTATTTTAATACCTCTGTTCTAATAATTCCATTCTAATAACATTGTTCTAATAACTCTCTTCTAATAACTTTGTTCTAATTACTCTGTTCAAATATCTCTGTTCTACCTCTAGTTTAATAAATCTATTCTAACAACTTTAATGTAATAACTTTGTTCCAATAACTCTGTTCTAATAACTCTATTCCAATAACTCTATTTGAATAACGCTGTTCTAATAATTCTGTTCTTATAACTCTGTTGTAATAACTATTATATTAACTCTGTTTGAATAACTCCATTCTAATTCATTTATTCTAATAACTCCATTCAAATTACTCTGTTCTAATACCTCTTTTCTAATAATTCTGTTCTAATAACTCTATTCTAATAAATCTGTTCAAATAACTCTGTTCTAATAACTCAGTTTTAATAACTCTATTGTAAAATCACTGTTCTAATTACTCTGTCCTCATAACTTTATTCTAATTACTCTAGTCAAATAATTAGTCTAATAACTCTGTTCTTATAACTCTAGTTTAAGAACTCTGTTCTAATAACAACATTCTAATAATTGTATTCCAATAACTCTGTTCTAATAACTCTGTTCTGTCAACTCTATTGCAATAGCTCTGTTCTATTAACTGTATTCTAATAACTCTGTTCTAATAACAACTTTCTAACTCCAGACTAATCAATCTATTCTAATAACTTTAGTCTAATAACACTATTCTAACAACTCTATTGTAATAACTCTGTTCTATTAACTCTATTCTAATTTCTCTGCTCCAATGACTCTGTTCTAATAACTCCATTCAAATAACTCTGTTCCATTACGTCTAGTCAAATAACTCAGTTCTAATAACTCTGTTCTAAATGAACTAAAAAAAACTCTTCTAATAACTCTATTCTAATAACTCTATTCTAATAACTTTGTTCGAATAACTCAATTCTAATTACTCTAGTCAAACAACTCTAGTCTAATAACTCTGTTCATATAACTCTAGTCTAAGAACTCTGTTCTAATAACTCCATTCCAATAACTCTGTTCTAATAACTGTTCCAATAACTCGGTCCTGATAACTTTATTGCAATAACTCTGTTCTAATAACAGTCTACTCCAGTCTAATCAACCTATTCTACTAACTTTAGTCTAATATTACTATTATACTAACTCTATTGTAAGAACTCTGTTCTAATAAATCTGTTCTAACTCAAATCTAATATATCTATTTTAATAAATCTGCTCTAATAACTCTATTCTGATAACTCTATTCTAACAACTCCATTCTACTAACTCTATTGGAATTTCTCTGTTCTAATGACTCTGCTCTAATAACTCCATTCTAATTACTCTATTCTAATAACATCATTCTAATAACTCTATTTTAATATCGCTGTTGTAATTACTCTCTTCTAATAACTCTGTTCTAATTAATTTATTCTAATAACTCCATTTAAATAACTCTGTTCTAATACCTCTAGTCTAATAATTGCGTTCTAATAACTCTAATTCTAATAACACTGTTCAAGTAACTCTGTTCTGATAACTCAGTTCTAATAACTCTATTGTAATATCACTGTTCTAATTACTCTGTCCTCATAACTCTGTTCTAATTACTCTAGTCAAATAACTAGTCTAATAACAAAAACAGAATTACCTGGAAAAACTCAGCAGGTCTGGCAGCATCGGTGGAGAAGAAAAGAGTTGACGTTTCGAGTCCTCATGACCCTTCGACAGAACTTGAGTTCGAGTCCAAGAAAGAGTTGAAATATAAGCTGGTTTAAGGTGTGTGTGTGGGGGGCAGAGAGATAGAGAGACAGAGAGGTGGAGGGGGGGGGGTGTGGTTGTAGGGACAAACAAGCAGTGATAGAAGCAGATCATCAAAAGATGTCAACGACAATAGTACAATAGAACACATAGGTGTTAAAGTTAAAGTTGGTGATTTTATCTAAACGAATGTGCTAATTAAGAATGGATGGTAGGGCACTCAAGGTATAGCTCTAGTGGGGTTTTTTTTTAAATTTTTTTTAATATTTTTTTTTTATTTTTATTTTTTTTTATTTTTTTTATTTTTTTTTATAATGGAAGTAGGTGGGAAAAGGAAAATCTTTGTAATTTATTGGGAAAAAAAAGGAAGGGGGAAACAGAAAGGGGGTGGGGATGGGGGAGGGAGCTCACGACCTAAAGTTGTTGACTATTTATACACCACTAGCTAGCTTCAATGTCAAAGTTTGCCTATTACTTGACTCTGATGATCTGTTACCTCATTCCATTCTCAATTCCTGTGTATGCATTTTTATTAACCCTATGTGTATTGTGAAAAGGAAGAAACCAAAGCTAAGTCTATGTCCTCCCATCTGTATTTCTGAATAGACTAAGTCCAGCCCATCAGCCAGTACCAACAGTTACTATTGCCCCAGATAAAACATAACAATAGATTAATACTCAAGCTCGATGCAAAAGTAGAGTTGCTGCATTTCAGTTTGATTAGTGTGGAAATTTCAGTATTAATATTTCTCCAATGATAAAATGAAGTAAAAAAAACATGCACCAAACTGGATACAAAGGGTTCTTTGGATGATGAGGAAGAGAGAATATGATGAAACAAAAAAGGTGATGTGCGTCAAGTGAATTCTTCAAGAGAGTAGCAGGTCAAGTACAATGGATTGAGAGGGGAAATGAAGAGAAAAATAAGATTGGCAAAGAGAGAATATGAGGATAGAATGACAGTTAACATAAAAATATCGCTGAAACTGAAAGGAAGAATTAATAAGAGTTGTGAGAACAGCCTTGTTGGTTTGTGTAGAAAGTTGAGTAACATCAAGAAGAGGGGAACAATGATTGGATACTAATAATTTGCGGGTGCTGAAAAGAATGTGGAGTAACAAGAAAGGACAAAATTAGGAACCAGTACATTGGGGTCAGTGAAGGTTGTGGGAGCATCGAAGAAAGCAGCTGAGAAGAAATTGAAATAGTTTGGTCAATCTGTTGTAGAGAGAGAGGAAATGTGATGACACATTTCTGTTTTTATCTCTGTTTTTAACTAGTCTAATAACTCTATTCTTATAACTCTAGTTTAAGAACTCTTCTAATAACTCCATTCTAATAATTCTATTCTAATAACTCTATTCTAATAACTCTGTTCTGTCAACTCTATTGCAATAGCTCTGTTCTATTAACTGTATTCTAATAACTCTGTTCTAATAACACCTTTCTAACTCCAGACTAATCAATCTATTCTAATAACTTTAGTCTAATAACACTATTCTAATAACTCTATTGTAATAACTCTGTTCTAATAACTCTGTTCTATTAACTCTATTCCAATTTCTCTATTCCAATGATTCTGTTCTAATAACTCCATTCAAATAACTCTGTTCTAATACCTCTAGTCAAATAACTCTAGACAAATAACTTAGTTCTAATAACTCTAGCCTATTAACTCTATTCAATTTACTCTATTCTAATAACGCTATTCTAATAAGTCTATTCTAATAGCTCCATTCAAACAACTCTATTCTAATAACGCTCTTCTAATAACTCTCTTCTAATAACTCTGTTTCAAGAACACTGTTCTAAAACTCTAGTCTAATAACTCTGGTCTAAAAACTCTAGTCTAAGAAATCTGGTCCAATAATGCTATTCTAAAAACTCTATTCTAATAACACTGATCTAAGAACTCTAGTCTAATAACTCTAGTCTAATAATTCTATTTTAATAACTCTTTTAATAAGTCTGTTCTAATAAATATGTTTGTCTATCTCTGTTGCAAATCTAAACTAATAAATCTATTCTAATAACTCTATTCAAATAACTCTATTCGAATACCTCTGTTCTAACAAATCTATTCTAATAGCTCTATTCTCAAAACTCTGTTCTATTCTTATAACTCTGTTCTATTAACTCTATTCTGATGACTATATTGTAATAACTCTGTTCCAATAACTCCATTCTAATTCCTTTATTCTAATAACTCCATTCAAAAAACTCTGTTCCAATACATCTAGTCAAATAACTCCATTCTAATAACTCTGTTCAAGTAACTGTCTTCTACTAACTCTATACAAATAACTCTGTTCTAATAACTCTATTCTATTAACTCTATTCTAATAACTCTGTTCTAATAGTTCTGTTCTGTCACCTTATAACACTATTCTCATTACTCTAGTCTAATAAAGCTTTTCTAATTACTCTGTTCTAACACCTCTATTCTAACAACTCTATTCTAATAACGCTAATCTATTAACTGTTCTAATAACTGTATTCTAATAACTCTTCTAACAACTCTATTCTAATAACGCTAATCTAATAACTGTTCTAATAACTGTATTCTAATAACTCTATTCTAACAACTCTGTTCTAATATCTCTGTTTTAATAACTCTGTTTTAATAACTCTGTTCTAATAACTTCTAATAACGGTATTCTAATAACTCCATTCTAATAACTCTGATCTAATAACTCTCTTCTAATAACCCTATTCTCCTATCTCTGTTCTAATAGCTCTGTTCTAACTCTAGTTGAATAACTCTTTTCTAGTAACTCTAGCCTCCGAACTCCGTTCTAATAACTCTAGTCAAATAACTCTATTCTGACAACTCTGGTCTAATAATTCTCTTCTAATACTTGTCCAGTAAATCTATTTGAATAACTCTGTTCTACTAACTGTATTCTAATTAGTCTGTTCGAATAGCTCTATTCTAGTAACTCCACTCTAATAACTCCACTCTAATAACTCTATTCTAATAACTCTATTCTAATAACTCTATTCTAATAACTCTGCTCTAATAACTCTGCTCTAATAACTCTGTTCAAATAACTTTGTTCTAACAACTCTATTCTAATAACTCTGTTCTAATATCTCTATTCTTCCATCGCTGTTCAAATTACTTTGTTCTAATAACTCTGTTCTAATTACTCTGTTCCAATAACTCTATTCTGAAAACTCTAGTCAAGTAACTCTACTCTAATATCTCGTTTTAATAACACTCATCAAAGAACTCTGTTCTAATTACTCTATTTTAATAACACTGTTCTTATAGCTCTGTTCTAGCTCTAGCTTTAGAGCTCTATTCTAATTACTCTAGTCTCATAATACTATTCTAATAAATGTATTCTAATAACCCTATTCTAATAACTTTGTTCTAATAACTCTGTTCCAATAACTGTATTCTAATTTGTCTGTTCGAATAAATCTATTCTAATAACTCCACTCTAATAACTCCATTCTAATAACTCTATTCTAATAACTCTTTTCTAATAACTCTGCTCTAATAACTCTTCTCTAATAACTCTGTTCAAATAACTTTGTTCTAACAACTCTATTCTAATAACTCTGTTCTAATAACTCTATTCTTCCATCGCTGTTCAAATTACTTTATTCTAATAACTCTATTCTAATTACTCTGTTCCAATAACTCTATTCTGAAAACTCTAGTCAAGTAACTCTAATACCTCGGTTTTAATAACACTCATCAAAGAACTCTGTTCTAATTACTCTATTTTAATAACACTGTTCTTATAGCTCGGTTCTAGCTCTAGCTTTAGAGCTCTATTCTAATTACTCTAGTCTCATAATACTATTCTAATAAATGTATTCTAATAATCCTATTCTAATAACTTTGTTCTAATAACTCTGTTCCAATAACTGTATTCTAATTTGTCTGTTCGAATAAATCTATTCTAATAACTCCACTCTAATAACTCAATTCTAATAACTCTATTCTAATAACTCTTTTCTAATAACTCTGCTCTAATAACTCTTCTCTAATAACTCTGTTCAAATAACTTTGTTCTAACAACTCTATTCTAATAACTCTGTTCTAATAACTCTATTCTTCCATCGCTGTTCAAATTACTTTATTCTAATAACTCTATTCTAATTACTCTGTTCCAATAACTCTATTCTGAAAACTCTAGTCAAGTAACTCTAATACCTCGGTTTTAATAACACTCATCAAAGAACTCTGTTCTAATTACTCTATTTTAATAACACTGTTCTTATAGCTCGGTTCTAGCTCTAGCTTTAGAGCTCTATTCTAATTACTCTAGTCTCATAATACTATTCTAATAAATGTATTCTAATAATCCTATTCTAATAACTTTGTTCTAATAACTCTGTTCCAATAACTGTATTCTAATTTGTCTGTTTGAATAAATCTATTCTAATAACTCCATTCTAATAACTACATTTTAATAACTCTGTTCTAATAACTCTATTCTAATAACTCTGTTCTAATAACTCTGTTCTATTATCTCTGTTCTAATAACTCTGTTCAAAGAACTCTGTTCTAATTACTCTATTTTAATAACACTGTTCTTATAGCTCTGTTCTAGCTCTAGCTTTAGAGCCCTATTCTAATTACTCTAGTCTCATAATACTATTCTAATAACTGTATTCTAATATCTCTATTCTAATAACATTGTTCTAATAACTCTGTTCCAATAACTGTATTCTAATTTGTCTGTTCTAATAACTTCATTCTAATAACTCCATTATAATACTCTGTTCTAATAACTCTGTTCTAATAACTCTGTTCAAATAACTGTTCAAATAATTCTGATCTAATAACTGTATTCTACTAACTCTAGACAAATAACTCCGTTCTAATAACTCTATTCTAATAACTCTGTTCTAACAACTCTATTCTAATAATTCTGTTCTAATAACTATGTTCTAATTACTCTATTCTACTATCCCTGTTGTAAGTACTCTGTTCTAACAACTCTGTTCTAATAACTCTGATCCAATAACTGTGTTCTAATATCTCTGTTCTAATATCTCTGTTTTAATAACTGTTCTCATAAATCTGCTCTAATAACCATGTTTTCGTAACTCTGTTCTAAAAGTTCTGTTCTAACTCTAGTCGAATAACCGTTTTCTAAGAACTCTAGTCGAAGAACTCAGTTCTAATAATACTAGTCAAATAACTTTATTCTACTTACTCTTTTCTAATAACTCTCTTCTAACTCTTGTCTAATAAATTTCTTCTAATGACCCTGTTCCATTAGCTGTATTCTAATTAGTCTGTTTGAATAACTCTATTCTAATAACTCTTTTCTAATAAATCTAGTCTATTAACTCTGTCCTAATAACGCTAGTCAAATAACTATAATCTAATAGCTCTGGTCTAATAACTCTCTTCAAACTCTTGTCCAATACATATATTCTAATAACTCTGTTCTAACAACTCTATTCTAATAACTCTGTTCCAATAGCAGTGTTCTAATAACTCTATTCTAATATCTCTGTTCTACTTACTCTGGTCAAATTATTCTATTCTAATAACTTTGGTCTAATAACTTTAAACTGATAACTATTCTAATAACTCTGTTGTATTAAAACTATTCTAATTTCACTGTTCCAATGACTCAGTTCTAATGACTCCATTCTCTTAACTCTTTTCTAATGGCTCTGTTCTAACTCTAGTCTAATAACTCTGTTCTAATAACTCTGTTCAAATAACTGTCTTCTACTAACTCTAGACAAATAACTCTGTTCTAATAACTCTATTCTATTAACCCTATTCTAATAACTCTGTTCTAATAGTTCTGTTCTGTCACCTTATAACACTATTCTCATTACTCAAGTCTAATAAAGCTTTTCTAATTACTCTGTTCTAACATCTCTATTCTAACAACTCTATTCTAATAACGCTATTCTATTAACTGTTCTAATAACTGTCTTCTAATAACTCTATTCTAACAACTCTATTCTAATAACGCTAATCTAATAACTGTTCTAATAACTGTATTCTAATAACTCTATTCTAACAACTCTGTTCTAATATCTCTGTTCTAATATCTCTGTTCTAATAACTCTGTTCAAATAACTCTGTTCAAATAACTCTGATCTAATAACTGTATTCTACTAACTCTAGACAAATAACTCCATTCTAATAACTCTATTCTAATAACTCTGTTCTAACAACTCTGTTCTAATAGTTCTGTTCTGTCACCTTATAACACTATTCTCATTACTCTAGTCTAATAAAGCTTTTCTAATTACTCTGTTCTAACATCTCTATTCTAACAACTCTATTCTAATAACGCTAATCTAATAACTGTTCTAATAACTGTATTCTAATAACTCTATTCTAACAACTCTGTTCTAATATCTCTGTTCTAATAACTCTGTTCAAATAACTCTGTTCAAATAACTCTGATCTAATAACTGTATTCTACTAACTCTAGACAAATAACTCCGTTCTAATAACTCTATTCAAATAACTCTGTTCTAAGTACGCTATTTTAATAACACTGTTCTTCTAGCTCTGTTCTAGCTCTAGTTTTAGAGCTCTATTCTAATTACTCTAGTCTCATAATACTATTCTAATAACTGTATTCTAATATCTCTATTCTAATAACATTGTTCTAATAACTCTGTTCCAATAACTGTATTCTAATTTGTTTGTTCGAATAAATCTATTCTAATAACTCCATTCTAATGCTCTGTTTTAATAACTCTATTCTAATATCTTTGTTCTAATAACTCTGTTCAAATATCTCTGCTCAAATAACTCTGATCTAATAACTGTATTCTACTAACTCTAGACAAATATCTGCCTTCTAACAACTCTATTCTAATAATTCTGTTCTACTAACTATGTTCTAATAACTCTATTCTACTATTCCTGTTGTAAGTACTCTGTTCTAACAACTCTATTCTAATAACTTTGTTCCAATAACTGTGTTCTAATATCCCTGTTCCAATATCTCTGTTCTAATATCTCTGTTCTAATATCTCTGTTCTAATAACTCTGTTCAAATAACTCTGTTCAAATAACTCTGATCTAATAACTGTATTCTACTAACTCTAGACAAATAACTCCGTTCTAATAACTCTATTCAAATAACTCTGTTCTAAGTACGCTATTTTAATAACACTGTTCTTCTAGCTCTGTTCTAGCTCTAGCTTTAGAGCCCTATTCTAATTACTCTAGTCTCATAATACTATTCTAATAACTATACTCTAATAACTGTATTCTAATAACTCTATTCTAATAACATTGTTCTAATAACTCTGTTCCAATAACTGTATTCTAATTTGTCTGTTCAAATAAATCTATTCTAATAACTCCATTCTAATAACTCCATTCTAATACTCCGTTCTAATAACTCTGTTCTAATATCTCTGTTCTAATAACTCTTTTCAAATAACTCTGTCCAAATAACTCTGATCTAATAACTGTATTCTACTAACTCTAGACAAATAACTCCGTTCTAATAACTCTATTCTAATAACTCTGTTCTAACAACTCTATTCTAATAATTCTGTTCTAACAACTATGTTCTAATTACTTTATTCTACTATCCCTGTTGTAAGTACTCTGTTCTAACAACTCTATTCTAATAACTCTGTTCCAATAACTGTGTTCTAATATCTCTGTTTTAATATCTCTGTTTTAATAACTCAGTTCTCATAACTCTGTTCTAATAACTATGTTCTCGTAACTCTGTTCTAAAAGTTCTGTTCTAACTCTAGTCGAATAACTGCTTTCTAAGAACTCTAGTCGAAGAACTCAGTTCTAATAATACCAGTCAAATAACTCTATTCTACTTACTCTGTTCTAATAACTCTCTTCTAACTCTTGTCCAATACATATATTCTAATAACTCTGTTCTAACAACTCTATTCTAATAACTCTGTTCCAATAGCAGTGTTCTAGTAACTCTATTCTAATATCTCTGTTCTACTTACTCAGTTCAAATTATTCTATTCTAATAACTTTGGTCTAATAACTTTAATCTGATAACTATTCTAATAACTCTGTTGTATTAAAACTATTCTAATTTCACTGTTCCAATGACTCAGTTCTAATGACTCCATTCTCTTAACTCTTTTCTAATGGCTAGGTTCTAACTCTAGTCTAATAACTCTTTTCTAATAACTCTCTTCTAACTCATCTCTATTAAATCTATCTAAAAACTCTGTTGTAATAATTCTGTTCTAATAACTCCGTTCTAATAACTTTGTATTAATAACTTTGTGCTAATAACTCTGTGCTAATACATCTGTTCTAATAACTCTGTTCTAATAACTCTGTTCAAATAACTGTCTTCTACTAACTCTAGACAAATAACTCTGTTCTAATTACTCTATTCTATTAACTCTATTCTAATAACTGTTCTAATAGTTCTGTTCTGTCACCTTATAACACTATTCTCATTACTCTAGTCTAATAAAGCTTTTCTAATTACTCTGTTCTAACATCTCTATTCTAACAACTCTATTCTAATAACGCTAATCTATTAACTGTTCTAATAACTGTATTCTAATAACTCTATTCTAACAACTCTATTCTAATAACGCTAATCTAATAATGGTTCTAATAACTGTATTTTAATAACTCTATTCTAACAACTCTGTTCTAATATCTCTGTTTTAATAACTCTGTTCTAATAACTTCTAATAACGGTATTCTAATAACTCCATTCTAATAACTCTGATCTAATAACCCTATTCTCCTATCGCTGTTCTAATAGCTCTGTTCTAACTCTAGTTGAATAACTCTTTTCTAGCAGTTCTAGCCTCCGAACTCCGTTCCAATAACTCTAGTCAAATAACTCTATTCTAACAACTCTGGTCTAATAATTCTCTTCTAACATTTGTCCAGTAAATGTATTCGAATAACTCTGTTCTACTAACTGTATTCTAATTAGTCTGTTCGAATAGCTCTATTCTAATAACTCCACTCTAATAACTCCACTCTAATAACTCTATTCTAATAACTCTTTTCTAATAACTCTGCTCTAATAACTCTTCTCTAATAACTCTGTTCAAATAACTTTGTTCTAACAACTCTATTCTAATAACTCTGTTCTAATAACTCTATTCTTCCATCGCTGTTCAAATTACTTTGTTCTAATAACTCTATTCTAATTACTCTGTTCCAATAACTCTATTCTGAAAACTCTAGTCAAGTAACTCTACTCTAATATCTCGGTTTTAATAACACTCATCAAAGAACTCTGTTCTAATTACTCTATTTTAATAACACTGTTCTTATAGCTCTGTTCTAGCTCTAGCTTTAGAGCTCTATTCTAATTACTCTAGTCTCATAATACTATTCTAATAAATGTATTCTAATAACCCTATTCTAATAACTTTGTTCTAATAACTCTGTTCCAATAACTGTATTCTAACTTGTCTGTTTGAATAAATCTATTCTAATAACTCCATTCTAATAACTCTATTCTAATAACTCTGTTCTAACAACTCTATTCTAATGATTCTGTTCTAATAACTATGTTCTAAGAACTCTATTCTACTATTCCTGTTGTAAGTACTCTGTTCTAACAACTCTATTCTAATAACTCTGTTCCAATAACTGTGTTCTAATATCTTTGTTCCAATATCTCTGTTCTAATATCTCTGTTCTAATAACTATGTTCTCGTAACTCTATTCTAAAAGTTATGTTCTCACTCTAGTCGAATAATTATTTTTTAAGAACTCTAGTTGAAGAACTCAGTTTTAATAATAGTAGTCAAATAACTCTATTCTAATTACGCTTTTCTAATAACTCTCTTCTAACTCTTGTCTAATAAATTTCTTCTAATGACCCTGTTCTAACAACTCTATTCTAATAACTCTGCTCTAACAACTCTATTCTAATAATTCTGTCCCAACAACTCTGTTCTAATAACTCTTTTCTAATATCTTTCTTCTAATAACTCTGTTCTAATAGCTGTGTTCTAATAACTCTATTGTAATAACTGTTCTAATAACTCAATTCTAATAAATCTATTGTAATAACTCTACTCTAATAATTCTATTCTGATAACGCTGTTCTAATCACTCTGCTCTTATAAGTCTGTTCTAAGAACTGTATTCTAATAACTCTTTTCAATAAATCTATTCTAATTACTCTGTTCTAACAAATCTGTTCTAGTAACTCCATTCTAATAACTCTATTCTAATTACTCTGTTCTAACAACTCTAGTCTAATAACTCTGTTCAAATAGCTCTGTTGTATAAATCTAGTCTAAAAATCTATTTGAGTAACTCTGCTCTAACTCTCTTCTAATATCTCTGTTCTAGTAACTCTTATCTAATAATTCTGTTCCAACTACTCTATTCTAACGAGTCTGTTCTCATGACTGTATTCTAATAAATCTGTTCCAACAACTCTATTCTAATAACTCTATTCTTATAGCTCTGTTCTAATAACTCTATTCTAATAACTCTATTTCAATAACTCTGTTCCAGTAACTCTATTAGAATACTCAATTCTCATAACTCCGTTCTAATAACTCTACTCAGTAACACTGTTCTAATTTCTCTATTCTAATAACTCTGTTCCAACAACTCTGCTGTAATTAATCTATTATAATAACTGTATTCTAATAACTCTATTCTAATAATTCTAAACTAATAACTCTGTTCTAACAACTCTGTTCTAGTAACTCTATTCGAATAACTCTGTTCTGATAGCTGTATTCCATTAGCTCTGTTCTAATAACTCTATCCTAATAACTCTGTTCTAATAACTCTATTCGAATAACTCTATTCTAATAACTCTGTTCTATCTCTAGTCTAATAAATCTATTCTGATAACTCATGTCTAATAATGCTGTTCTAATAGCTCTATTCCAATAACTTGATTCTAATAATTCTATGCTAATAACTCTGTTCTAGTAACTCTATTCCAATAATTCTATTCTAATGACTCTACTCTAATAGCTCTGTTCTAATAACTCTATTGTAATAGCTCTGTTCTAATAATTCTATTCTTATAAATCTATTCTAATGACTCTACTCTAATAACTCTGTTCCAACAACTCTGTTCTAATAACTGTATTCTAATATCTCTGTTCTAGTAACTCTATTCTAATAACTCTATTCGAATTACACTATTCTAATAACTCTATTCCAACAACTGTGTTCTAATAACTCTGTTCTAATAACCCTAGCCTAATAACTCTATTCTAATAACTCTGTTGTAATAACTCTCTTCTAACTCTTATCTAATAAATCTACTCTAATAACTTTGTTCTACCAACATTATTCTAATAATTCTGTTCTAATAACTTTACTCTAATAACTTTCGTCTCATTTCTCTGTTGTAATAGCTCTAGCTGAATAACCCTCGTCGAATAACTCTAGTCTAATAACTCTATTCTAACCAATCTGTTCTAACAACTCTGTTCAATCAAATATGTTCGAATAACTGTATTCTAATAACTGTTCCAACAATTCCATTCTAATAACTTTATTCTTATAACTCTTTTCTAATAACTCTGTTCTAAGAACTCTGTTCTAATAACTCTATTCTAATAACTCTATTCTAATAACTCTGCTCTCATAACTCTATTCTATAACTCTCTTCTAATAACTCTGTTCTTGTAACTATTCTAATAACTCCATTCTAATAATTCTGTTAAAACAGCTCTGTTCTAATAACTCTATTCTAATAACTGTATTCTAATAACTCTGCTCTCATAACTCTATTCTAAAAACTCTGTTCTAATAGCTCTATTCTAATAACTCTATTCTTATAACCCTGTTCTAAAAACTCTCTTCTAATAGCTCTGTTCTTGTAACTCTATTCTAATAACTATATTCGAATTACTCTATTCTAATAACTCTATTCCAACAACTCTTTTCTAATAACTCTGTTCTAATAACTCTGTTCTAATAACTCTGTCCTACCTCTAGTCCAATAAATCTATTCTAATAGAATAATCTAATAACGCTATTCTAATAACTCCATTCTAATAATTCTAATCTAATGACTCTGTTTTAATAACTCTATTCTAACTATTCTGTTCTCATGACTCTGTTCTAATAACTCTAGACTAATAACTCTATTCTAATAAGTCTTGTCTAATAACTCTAGTCTACTAACTCTGATCTAATAGCTCTATTCTAATAACTCTATTCTAATAATTGTATTCTAATAACACCGTTCTAATAACTCTATTCTAATATCTCCATTCTAGTTACTCTGTTCTAATAACCGTTCTAATAACTCTGTTCTAATGACTTAGTTCTAGTAACTCTGTTCTAATAACTCCATTCTAATAACTTTGTTCTGACAGCTCTAGTCTAATACCGCTGTTCTAATAACACTGTTCCAGTAACTCTATCCTAAAACTATACTCTCATAACTCTGTCCCAACAACTGTGTCCTAATAACTCTAGTCCAATAACTCTGTTCTATTTACTCTATTTGAAGCACTCAATTCTAATAACTCTATTCTAATAACTGTATTCTAATAACTGTATTCTAATAACTGTATTCTAATAACTATGTTCTAATAATTCTATTCTGATAACTCTATTCTAATAACTCTGTTCTAATAATTCTATTCTAACTACTCTGTTCTCATGACTCTGTTCTAATAACTCTAAAAAATCTTTTCTAATAAAGCTATTCTATTTAATCTATTCTGATAAGTCTAGTCTAATAACTATGTTCTAATACCTCTGTTCTAATAACTCTACTCGAACTGCTCTGTTCTCATGACTCTGTTCTAAAAGCTCTAGTCTAATAACTCTGTTTTAATAACTATGTTCTCATAACTCTATTCTAATAATTGTATTCTAATAACACCATTCTCATAACTCTATTCTAATATCTCTGTTCTAGTTTCTCTGTTCTAATAACTGTATTCTTATTAGTTTGTTCTAATAACTGCTTTCTAATAACTGCGTTCAAGTAACTCTGTACTAATAACTCTAGCGTAATAACTCTTTTCTAATAAAACTATTCTATTAACTCTATTCTGATGAGTCTGGTCTAATAACTCTGTTCTAAGAACTCTAGTCTTATAAATCTGTTCTAATACCTCTGTTCTAATAACTTTGTTCTAATAACTCTGTTCTAATAACTCTGTTCTATCCCTAGTCTAATAACTATGTTCTAAAATCTCTATTCTGATAACTCTGTTCTAATAACTCTGTTGCAATAACTCTATTCTAACAAGTCTGTTCTCATGACTCTGTTCTAATAACTCTAGTCCAATAGCTCTGTTTTAATAACTATGTTCTCATATCTCTATTCTAATAATTGTATTCTAATAATACCGTTCTAATAACTCTATTCTAATATCTCCATTCTAGTTACTCTGTTTTAATAACTATGTTCTCATAACTTTATTCTAATAATTGTATTCTAATTACACCGTTCTAATAACTATATACTAATATCTCCATTCTAGTTACTCTGTTCTAATAACTGTTTTCTGATTAGCCTGTTCTAATAACTGTATTCTAATAACTCAGTTCTAATAACTCTGTATTAATAACTCTAGTCTAATAACTCTGTTCTAATAACGCTATTCTAATAACCCTATTCTATTAAGTCTAGTCTAATAACTCTAGTCTAATAGCTCTGTTCTCATACCTCTATTCTAATAACTCCATTCTAATATCTCTATTCTAATAACTCTTTTCTAACAACTCTATTCCAATAACTCTGTTCGAATAACTGTGTTCAAATAACTATATTCTAATTACTCTGTTCTAATAACTCTCTTCTAATAAATCTAGTCAAATAACTCTAGTCTAATGACTCTGTTTTGATAACTCTTGTCCAAGGACTCTGTTCTAATAACTCCATTCTAAAAGCTCTATTCAAATAACTCTGTTCTAATAGCTCTGTTCTAACTCTAGTCTATTAACTCTGTTCTGATAACTTTAGTCCAACAAATCTTCTCCAATAATTCTCATAACTCTCTTTTAACTCTTGTCTAATAAATCTAATCGAATAGCTCTGTTCTAATAACTCTATTCTAATAACTGTTCTAATAACTGTGTTCAAATAACTATTCTAATATCTCTGTTCTAGTTACTTTGTTCTAAAAACTGTATTCTAATTAGTCCGCTCTAATAACTGTATTCTAATAACTCCATTGTAATAACTCTTTTCTAATAGCTCTATTCCAATAACTCTGGTTTAATAACTGTCTTCTAACAACTCTGTTCTAATAACTCTATTCTAATAACTCTGTTTTGATAACTATGTTCTAATAACTCTATTCTAATTACTCTGCTCTACTGACTCTGTTCTGATAACTCCACTGATTTTACTCTATCCTAATAACTCCATTCTAATACCACTGTTCAAATAACTCTATTCTAATAACTCTCTTCTAATATCCCTGTTCTAATAACTCTATTCCAATAACTGTGTTCTAATAACTCTATACTAATAACTCTATTCAAATAACTCCATTCTAATACCTCCGTTCAAAGAACTCTATTTTAATAACCCTATTCTAATAACTCTATTCTAATTATTCTGTTCTAATAACTCTGTTCTAATAACTCTATTTTAATAACTCCAATCGAATAACTCAAGTCGAATAACTCTGTTCTGACAACTCTGTTCAATCAACTCTGTTCTAATAACTCTGTTCTAACTCTAGTCTAATAAATCTATTCTAATAACTCTGTTCTAACATCTCTATTCTAATAACTCTTTTCTAATAACTCTGTTTTAATAACTATGTTCTAATAATTCTATTCTGCTAACTCTATTCTAATAACTCTAGTCTAATAACTCTGTTCTAATAACTCTGTTCTAACAGCTCTATTCTAAAAACTCTGTTATGATAACTCTATTCCAAGAACTCTATTCTAATTACTATAGTCTAATATCTCTATTCTAATAACTCTGTTCTAACTCTATTCTAATAACTCTATTCTAACAGCTCTATTCTAATAGCTCTATTCTAATAACACTGTTCTAACTCTGTTCTAATAATTCTGTTTTAATAACGCTGTTCTAGTAACTCTGTTGTAATAACCCTGTCCCAACAGCTCTATTTTAATATATCTGTTCTAATAACTCTGTTTTAATAACTCTATTCTAATAACTCCATCCTCCTGGTCCACAGATCTGGACAAGTTCATTTTCTCTGCTTCCTTACTTCGTGGCTTACACCCACCAACTTGGTTGCTTCCAGAATTCTGACCCCAAAAGCTTCTGGACAAATCCCACAAACAACACCCAGAATTCCAACCAAAGCTCCACATTGAATTAAGTATTTCCTTGGCAACAGTGGTAGTTGGGATGTTCGTTAGATATTTAAATTAATTAACATTTAGCTTCAAAACCAAACCTTTTGCCCCTGAGATCTGCATGAATAGCTCATCCCTTTAACAAAGACAGATGATGCAGTTAACACACACTCTCTCCAGTTTCCTACCTAAACAAAGCCACCTGCTATTTGAAAGCTCTTCCTCTCCCTATTCCAACTTTATTAAATAAATACAGGTCAGCTTTTGAATCATCATTACTTTACTGGAAATTGCTAAAGTCTAGAATCTTAATTATTTCACGCTTGCAAATTTAATTTCCCTTACTAAGTTACTTCTAAAATATTAATATAAACCATGAAACTAATGATTGTGTGCAGCTCCAATAACACTCAAGAAGCTTGACACCATCCAGGACAAAGCAACCCGCTTGATTGGCACCCCATCCACAAACATTCACTCCCTCCACAACCGACACACAGTAGCAGCAGTGTGTACCATCTACAAGATGCACTGCAGAAATTCACCAAGACTCGTTAGATAGCACCTTCCAAACCCACGACCATCTAGAAGGACAAGGGCAGCAGACACATAAGAACACCACCACCTGGAAGTTCCCCTCCATGCCACTCACCATCCTGACTTGGAAATATATCACCATTCCTTCACTGTCGCTGGGTCAAAATCCTGGAACTCCTTCCCTAACAGCACTGCGGGTGTACCTACACCACATGGACTGCAGCAGTTCAAGATGGCAGCTCATCACCACCTTCTCAAGGGCAATTAGTGATGGACAATAAATGGAAGCCTGGCAAGCGATGCCCACATCCCAGAAAGGACTAAAAAGGAAATATATGTTTGAAAGAGTACAACATCCACAAGGACATAAGAAACAGGAGGAGGCCATTTGGCCCTTCGAGTCTGCTCCACCTTTCAACAAGTTATGGCTCATCATCAACCTCAGTTCCTTTTCCCTTCCCAATCTCCCTATCCCTCAGCACCCTTAGTGTTTAAAAACCTGTCGATCTCAGTCTTGAACATACTCAACAACTGAGCATCCAGAACCCTCTGGGGTAGTGAATTCCAAATATTCACCAACGCCCTGAGTGAAAACATTCCTCCTCATCTCAGTCCTAAATGTCTGTCCTCCTATCCTGAGACTATGGCCCCTTGTTCCACCTTCTCCAGCCAGGGGAAACACCTCTCAGTATCTTCTCTGACAAGCCCCCTCCAAATCCTCTCTGCTTCAACAGGATCACCTCTCAACCTTCTAAACTCCAGAGAGTTTGGTCCCAATTTACTCAATCTCTCATCATATGATACCATTCTTATCCCAGGAAATCAATCCAATGAACTTTCACTGCATTGCCTTTAGGGTAACTATATCCTTCCTTAGGCATGGTGACTGGAAGTTGTACACAATACCTTAGGTGTGCTCTCACCAAGGCCCTGTACAATTGCAGAAGCTTCCTTATTCTTGTACTCCAATCTCCTTGCAATAAACACCAGTATGCCACTCAGTCGATAGCGTTGCATCTGTTTCAGCCCCACAAAAACCATTCTTGGCAGAAAAACCCCTCTCTATTAACCATCAGTGGAAGACTATCACATTTCAGTTCCCCATAACCCTGCACCAGTGGGGGTTGGCGCCAGAAGATTCATTTTCTCAGACTTATTTTTTCTCAAATTTATTTATTTGGGACACACTGCTGGGGGTGATTGGTGTTTTATCTTTATTTGAGGGCTGCAATTAATAAACGCAAATAACAACATTCTCAAGCGATCCCGATTTAATGAACCTATTGGCAAGGTTAGTTCCAGAGCACTGCGATCATGCAGTAATGGGACTTTTCCTGTAACGCTGCTTTGGCACTGGTTTCTATCCGCTGCTCAGTAAGGCTCCACTTCCCTCATTGTGATAAACCCTGGCTGGATTTACATTCACTTTTCTGTTTGATCAGGTCACAATAAAACCATTGGTGTCTTTTTAGCAGGGTTAAACGCTTTCTTTTTCAGATAATTGCAGACGCCTTGTGATTGTTAGTTGCTGACGGGGGTTCAGTTTGCATTCACTTCAGCGAGGCTTTCTGAGAAGGAGACTAATCTTTCCCACTTCATTTCCTTCCCCAGACTATGCTGCAAATGCTAAAACACAGTGGGATGGTCAACAAAGTCATTCTGTCAATGTTACTTACCTTGAAGAGAAACACGCTCTTTCAGACCCACACTGTGGATGAGTGGCTGTGGGGTTACGAGGATCCCATACTGAAACTTGGTCACAAACTGTTGCCGAGCATGTTCCCGGGTAGCCGTTTCGGACTTTTCCATGATGTGAGTAATCTGTGCATTGCAATGGGTTTCAAACAACCCCGGATAAATCGGGTTAATTGGAATTTAAAAAAGCAAAGTGCCACATTTGCCCTTACAGGGAATGTAATAATCACTAGTCGAGCAGCCATGGCATTGCTCTTGTGTGTTGTGGGATGTGGGGAGTGGGTATCTTGCTGTAGTCTAGATATAGCCATGGTCGTTCAATTACCATTCCACAACACATTTAATGAAACAATACCTTGTTCTGTGCATTCAGGATCCTAAAGGCCTGGAGCAGAATGATGTTTCTGTATGAAAATAAAAATACCTGGAAAAACTCAGCAGGTTTGGCAGCATCTGCGGAGAGGAACAGAGTTAACGCTTCTAGTCCTTATGACTCTTCAACAGAACTAAGTAAAGATAGAAAAGAGGTGAAATATAAGCTGGTTTGTGTGTGTGTGTGTGTGGGGGGGGGGGGGGTGGGGGGGTAGAGCTGGATAAAGGGGCAGTAATAGGTGGAGATAGCCAAAAGATGCCATAGACAAAAGGACAAAGAGATGTTGAAGGTGGTGATATTACCTAAGGTATGTGCTATTTAAGGGTAGAAAGCAGGACAAGCAAGGTACAGATAGCCCTAGTGGGGTGAAGGGAAGGGATCAAAATAGGCTAAAAGGTAGAGATAAAACAATGGATGGAAATACATTTAAAAATAATGGAAATAGGTGGGAAAAGAAAAATCTATATAAATTATTGGAAAAAAAAAGGGGGGGGATCGGAAAGGGGGTGGGATGGAGGAGGGAGTTCATAATCTAAAATTGTTGAACTCGATATTCAGTCCGGAAGGCTGTAAAGTGTCTAGTCGGAAGATGAGGTGCTGTTCCTCCAGTTTGCGTTGAGCTTCACTGGAACATTGCAGCAGGCCAAGGATGGACATGTGGGCATGAGAACAGGGTGGAGTGTTGAAATGGCAAGTGACAGGGAGGTCTGGGTCATGCTTGCGGACAGACCGAAGGTGTTCTGCAAAGCGGTCGCCCAGTCTGTGTTTGGTCTCTTCAATGTAGAGGAAGCCGCATTGGGAGCAACGAATGCAGTAGATTAGATTGAGGGAAGTGCAAGTGAAATGCTGCTTCACTTGAAAGGAGTGTTTGGGCCCTTGGAGAGTGAGGAGAGGGAAGTAAAGGGGCAGGTGTTGCACCTTCTGCGGTTGCATGGGAAGGTGCCGTGGGAGGGGGTTGAGGTGTAGGGGGTGATGCAGGAGTGGACCAGAGTGTCCGGGAGGGAACAATCCCTGCGGAATGCTGCCTGGGGGGATGGAGGGAAGATGTGTTTGGTGGTGGCATCATGCTGGAGTTGGCGGAAATGGCGGAGGATGATCCTTTGAATGCAGAGGCTGGTGGGGTGATAAGTGAGGACAAGGGTCAATCCTGCTGACAAGGGAGGTGCTATTGCTGTCTGGCGCACTGACCTCTACCTCGCAGAGGCTGAGCGTCAATTCGCAGACACTTCCTCCTACCTCTCCCTGGGCCATGACCCCACCACTGAACATCAAGCTATTGTTTCCAGGACTGTCACTGACCTCATCTCCTCTGGGGATCTTCCTTCCACAGCTTCCAACCTCATAGTCCTCCAACCTCGGACGGCACGCTCCTACCTCCTACCCAAAATCCACAAACAGGACTGTCCCGGCAGACCGATTGTGTCAGCCTGTTCCTGCCCCATGGAACTCATTTCTTGCTATCTTGACTCCCTTCTCTCTCCCCTTGTCCAGTCCCTTCCCACCTACATCCGTGATTCCTCTGACATCCTACATCATATCAACAATATCCAGTTCCCTGGCCCCAACCGCCTCCTCTTCACCATGGACGTCCAATCCCTCTACACATGGTCTGAGGGCTCTCCGTTTCTTCCTCAAACAGAGGTTCGAACAATCCCCATCCACCACTGCTCTCCTCCGTCTGGCTGAACTTGTTCTCACACTGAACAATTTCTCCTTAAACTCCTCTCACCTCCTCCAAATAAAAGGTGTGGCTATGGGTACCCGCATGGGCCCCAGTTATGCCTGTCTCGTTATGGGGTGTGTGGAACATTCCTTGTTCCAGTCCTACTCCAGCCCCCTCCCACAACCCTTTCTCCAGTACACCGATGATTGCTTTGGTGCTGCTTCATGATCTCGTCTGGACCTGGAAAAATTTATTAATTTTGCTTCCAATTTCCACCCCTCCATCATTTTCACATGGTCCATCTCTGACACTTCCCTTCCCTTCCTTGACCTCTCTGTCTCAATTTCTGCTGATAGACTGTCCACCAATATCCACTACAAGTCTACCGACTCCCACAGCTACCTCGACTACAGCTCCTCACACCCCACTTCCTGTAAGGACTCCATCCCATTCTCTCAATTCCTTCGCCTCTGTTGCATCTGTTCTGATGATGCCACTTACAAAAACGGTTCCCCTGACACGTCTTCCTTCTTCCTTAACCAATGTTTTCCACCCACAGTGGTTGACAGGACCCTCAACCATGTCCGGCCCATCTCCCGCGCATCCGCCCTTACACCTTCCTCTCCCTCCCAGAACCATGATAGGATCCCCCTTGTCCTTACTTATCACCCCACCAGCCTCCCCATTCAAAGGATCATCCTCTGCCATTTCCGCCAACTCCAGCATGATGCCACCACCAAACACATCTTCCCTTCACCCCCACCTCCCCCCAACCGACCACCCCCTGCAGCATTCCACAGGGATTGTTCCCTCCGGGACACCCTGGTCCACTCCTCCATCACCCCCTACACCTCAACCCCCTCCCACAGCACCTTCCCATGCAACCGCAGAAAGTGCAACACCTGCCCCTTTACTTCCCCTCTCCTCACCATCCAAGGGCCCAAACATTCCTTTCAAGTGAAGCAGCATTTCACTTGCACTTCCCTCAATTTAGTCTACTGCATTCGCTGCTCCCAATACGGTTTCCTCTACATTGGAGAGACCAAACGCAGACTGGGTGACTGCTTTGCAGAACACCTTCAGTCTGTCCGCATGCATGACCCAGACCTCCCTGTCACTTGCCATTTCAACACACCATTCTGCTTTCATGCCCACATGTCCGTCCTTGGCCTGCTGCATTTCCAGTGAAACTCAACGTAAACTGGGGGGAACAGCACCTCATCTTCCGACTAGGCACTTTACAGCCTTCCGGACTGAATATCGAGTTCAACAATTTTAGATCTTAAACTCTCTCCTCCATCCCCACACCCTTTCCGATTATCCCCCTCTTTTTTCCAATAATTTATATAGATTTTTCTTTTCCCACCTATTTCCATTATTTTTAAATGTATTTCCATCCATTGTTTTATCTCTACCTTTTAGCCTATTTCGATCCCTTCCCTTCACCCTACCCCACCCCCACTAGGGCTATCTGTACCTTGCTTGTCCTGCTTTCTACCCTTAGATAGCACATACCTTAGATAATATCACCACCTTCAACACCTCTTTGTCCTTTTGTCTATGGCATCCTTTGGTTATCTCCACCTTTCACTGGCCCTATATCCAGCTCTACCCCACCCCCCCCAAACCTTTAAACTAGCTTATATTTCACCTCTTTTCTACTTTTACTTAGTTCTGTTGAAGAGTCATACGGACTCGAAACATTAACTGTGTTCCTCTCCGCAGATGCTGCCAGACCTGCTGAGTTTTTCCAGGTATTTTTATTTTTGTTTTGGATTTCCAGCATCCACAGTTTTTTGCTTTTATCTTGATGTTTCTGTATATTACCTTTGGACAAAATCCATCTTTGACAGTAAATGGCCAAACACTAACTGGATCCTATTTGATTTTCATTTTGATTGTAATTTTTATCAATAATTTACATTTATCTTGCACTTTTAAGATAGGATGGTGTTTCAAGGTGAACCACAGATCCAATGACTTTGATCATCCAGCTTCTCAAGGAGCACAAGAAATAGGAACAGGAGAATGTTAGGCCCAGCCTGCTCCACCATTCAATACAATCTTGGGCTTTAAATCCAATTTCCCGCCCGTTCCTCATATCTTTTGATTCCCTGAGAGACCAAAATCCTGACAGTGCATCCACAACCCTCTGGGGTAGAGAATTCCAAAGATTCACAGCCCTTTGAGTGAAGAAATTTCCCCTCATCTCAGTCCTAAATGATTGGCCACTTATCCTGAGAATGTGCCCCCGTGTTTTAGATTCCCTGACCAGCGGAGACAACCTCTCAGCATTTCCCCTGTCAAGACCCTGCAGAATCTTGAATGTTTCAAATAGATCACCTCTCATTCTTCTAAACTCCAGAGAATTTCAACCCAATTTGTTCAGCCTTCCCTGAAGGAGCAGCTAGCCCTTCTAAAGTTATAAACGGGACAGGTCGCCTAACAACACTGCTGCGATGGAAGAGTTGAGAGAGAGCTGGTGACGAGGTAGAGCTGGCTGACACCTGTGCCCATGTGGAACCTGAGCCCGTCTCTAAAGATAATGCTCCCAAGGGGCGGGATATGGATAAGGAAGAGGAGAGGGACAAGGATAGATCCTGGGAGAACTCCAAATGTAACAGTGCAGCTATGGGAATGGGAAAAGAAGCCATTGAGGGAGATGCTACGGCTACCATCAGATAGGCCTCAATGGAACCGGGCCAGGGTACTCCTGCTGAGCTGGACATGAGGGCTATTGTAGGAGGATGGTATGGTCAGTGCAGTGTTGATTTACCAGAACGATACCTAGACTCCAAGGGTTAAACTACTAGAAGAGATTAACTAAACTAGATCTTTAAATATTGATGATTAAGGGGTGATATAGGTGAAGTTTTCAAGCTAATAAGGGGACAGGATACTGGTTGGGGAGCCTAGAACTTGAGGCATAGTGTAAAAATTAGAGCTGGGCCTAGCAGGGGTGAAACTAGGAAATGCTTCAGCACACACAGTGGTAGAATCAATTGTTAATTTTAAGTCTGAGATTGATAAATGCTGTTTTCCAATGGTATTAAGGGATATGGGGTAAAAACAGGATTACAGAATCCAGTTACTTTTGGAGTCCAGTTACAAATCAGCTTTGAGCCTATTGAATGGGGTATCATGCTTGAGAGGCTATTCCTGTGTAACAGAAGCCCAAGGGGCTGAATGGCCTCCTCCTGTTCCTATGTTCTTATAGTCAGTCACTGTAGTAACAGAAGGTATAGAAGATAATACAAGGTATAGCTTCTCCTGCTGTCTATCAGGGATCACGTGATGTCCTGGGAGGCTCCAACAAATGAGCCCTAAACACAGGGAATCCAGGGGATGGAGCTTTCTGACAAGATTCCTGATCGAGCATATAGCATCTGAAAAGCTCTCTGTAATAAAGTTTATCTGTTTCTTGTTGAAACCTGTCCAATCCATTGAGTCATTACATTTGGCAACGAGGGTAAAATAGATCCAACGCTGCACCTTGCCTTGTTACCGTGAGTATATCAAACCTTAAGAAAATGAAAAGACGACTCACCAGTCATGCCACTCTTCAGCAGAATCAATCCTTATGATGTGACTATGGAAGACTGGAGCCAATATGTAGACAGCCTCTGATTTTATTTCGTAGCAGACGAAATTACTGCGGAGGAGAAGCAGAAAGCCATCCTTTTGAGTGTATGTGGCAGTAAGACATACAGCCTGACAGCCCTGAACGTGCCCAATTCTAAGTCCTATAAAGAGTAAGTGAGCCTTGTGAAAACACATTTCTAGCCAATGCTATCCGTAATGATGCAGCGTTTTAAATTTAATTCCAGAGTTAGGGCACTGGAAGAGTCTATCGCAACCTGTTTAGCAAACCTTCAGCAGTTGACAAGCACTGTGACTTCAGGGACACATTAAATGAGATGCTGCGGGACTGATTGGTTTGTGGAGTTCAGGATGATTCTAATCAGTGCCGTTTACTCACAGAGGTCAACATCGACTTTAAGCACACCCTGGAAACCTCCCCCGCCATGGAAAGTGCTGTGAGATACTCGCAGGCTTTGCAGCACGTACAACATGGCGCTGTTCTTCATGTGGGGTGGAAACCTACCGCTGAGTGTGGCACAAAAACCAGACCCAGAGCATTGAAGCGAGAGGCAATGTCCGCTGTTAGAAACATGAAATGGCCGAGTAGAAATACTTGAGCAGCGACTCCAAGGTTAAGTTGTTATCGATGTGGAGGTGACCACGGCGCGGACACCTGTAAACTCAAGGAGGCAGAACACCATTTCTGCCATAAGAAAGGTCACATAGTAAGGCATTGGAGAGCAAAATCAAAACAGCCCGTAAAGCAGCAAACCAACATGACTGAATTAAAAAATACAGCAGAACCTGAAGCTGCCGATACCAACATTTATTCCCTGTATAACATAACTGCTGTAAAAATCAAACCTATCACTGTCACAATCTAAGTTAATTAGAAGACTGAACATCTGGCCAACCTGGAGGAGGCTAAAAAGGTTCAGGGAAGTCAGTGTACGGTTAAAGAAGGAAAAATGCACATTTCAAGCACCAGAATTTACTTACCTGGATCACAGGGTGGACACCATGTGTTTGCATTCGGTAGAAAAAAAAGTTTGGGCAATAAAAGATGCACCCTCACTATCCAATGTAACCAAACTCAGGTCCTTCCTGGATATGATCAACTACTATAGCCACTTAATGCCAAACTTATCAGCTGTGTTGGCACCATTACACTTGTTGTTAAAAAAGAATCACCGTTGGTCATGGAATTCGCAACAGGAAGAAGCCTTTGTGAAAGTAAAGAAACTGTTGCATTCATTGTGTTTATTGGTACACTCTGACCCATCGAAAGAGCTGGTATTAACACATGATGCCTCTCCTAATGGTGTAGGAGCCAGGTTACACATAGAATGGAAAATGGATCAGAAAGACCAATTGTCTATGTCTCGAGAACCCTCTCCACAGCCGAGAAGGGTTATTCCCAGCTTGAAAGGGAAGGTTTATCGGTGGTATTCGGGATGAAGAAACTCCACCAGTACCCACATGGACGACATATCACCATTGTGTCAGACCGTAAACCATTAATGGGTTTATTCAGTGAGGATAAAATACAACCTTTATGTACTGTCCTGCCTTACATATTGCAAATGCAGATGCATTCACTCGTCTCCCATTACCAGATAGCATTGTATATGCACCTGTTCCACAAGAAGTTGTGCTTGTGCTGAATTTCTTGGATTCTTCGCCTGTGAAGCAAATTAGAAATTGGACGCACAGAGATCTAATATTGTCGATAGTCAGAGACTTTGTTTTGCAAGGATGGTCAAATTCACCTGTATCTGAAGGTTTGGGACCATTCCAGGCTGGAAACTCAGAGTTAAGCTGTCAAGGTGGAATCTTCTTGTGAGGATCAACAGTTGTCACCCCTTCACAAGGAAGAAAACCACTCTTGACAGAGATTCACAGTGCGCATCCAGGCATACCGAAGATGAAGATGCTTACGTGAAGCTATGTCTGGTGGCCAGGCATTGACAGTGAATTGAATGCCTGGTCAGGCACTGTCTCCACTGTCAACAACAGAGGTTGCCTTTTCCGCTCCCCTGCACCTGTGGGAGTAGCCTGGTTGACTCTGGCTTAGACTACATATCGATTATGTAGGACCATTCTTAGGTACCATGTTTTTGTTGGTTGTAGATGCACATTCTAAATGGATGGATGTATATGAAGCCAGAACACCAACATCGAGCACAATTATTGAAAAGCTGCATCACTGTTTAGTATACAAGGCCTACCGGAAACCATTGTTTCTGATAATGGTACAGTCTTTACCAGCACAAAGTTTCAGGAATTCATGAATCTGAATGGAATCAGACAAATTAAAACAGCCCCTTACATCCCTCATCGAATGGTTTAGCCAAGAGAGCTTTACAAATTTTCAAGTGTGGAATGAAGAGGTTTCTGAAGGTCTAGAATCTTGACTTTCCACTTTCTTCTCAGTCATTATATAATGCCACATTTGACTACTGGTTCAACACTGTCTGAATTATTGATGAAACGTTGGCTACATAATGGTTAAGTCTGGTGCTTCCAAATTTAGAGGGGAAGGTAGATCAGAATCAGAGTAATCAAAAGTTGAATCATGATATACACAGCAAAGCTCGCACATTCAGTGTAGATGACACGGTATTCGTGCAAAATTTCGGAAGTGGAGCCTGTTGGGTTCCTGGACCCATTGTTTCAGAGACTGGTCCCTTTGCCTTCCAAGTACGTGGAAGATAGAATCGTTTGTAAGCACATAGATCGTATTCGTGCTAGAGAGGCATTCCAACAACCAACCATCCCGCTTGTGATTAATGTTGAACCGTCAATTCCTGAGGTGACAGATCGGCCTAGAGTAGACATGCCCGATGTCTCTGTGGAGTTTCCAAACCCTGAGCTGCCACTTTTCTAATGATGTATCTCATGTTGCAGTTCCAGATCCTGTTGACCCTGTTGAGGAACCTCAAGTGGTAGAGCCACGCCGCTCTAGCCGTATAAGGAGAGGAACTCAGAGACTTGATTTTTTATCACCTGAAGTTATATATATGCATATGTTGTTGGGTATTCAAATGTTTCCCTGTAAATACAAATTGTAAAAATACTAAAGGGGGAAGAAATGTAATAAATGAAGGTGTAGCCTCTCCTGCTGTCTATCAGGGGTCACGTAATGTTCTGGGAGGCTCTGACCAATGAGCCCTAAGCAGGGACAATCTGTGGTGTGGGACTTCCTGATGAGAATTCTGATCGAGCATCTAGCGCCTGAAAAGCTCTCTGTGATAAAGTTTATCCGTTTCTCATTGAAACCATTCAAGCCATTTCAGACATAGTCAGAAAATTGTGTAGAATTTACAGCCCAGAAATAGGCCATTCAGCTGAAGTGATCGTATGCTGGTGTTTGTAGTTTACACCTGCCTCCTCCAACTCTAATTACCCTTCCTCCAAATATCCTGATTCTTATTATTCCTCATGTATACATCAACCCCCCCCTGAAATGCATTGACGCTCTGTGCATCAAGCAGTCAATGTGGTAATGTGTTCCACTTTCAAATTCCTTATTTGATCTTTAGGAGGTATTTTATGTTCATACTCTTTTGTTGTGGACTCACCCACAATTGGAAACAATCAAACATATTGATTCCTTTCTAATTTGAAAGACAGGTCTCACAGAGTGAGTCATAAAATTCTAGAACTGTAGCTGAGATATAAATAATCATTGTAATCATTGTCAGCTACACCCAAGAACATTTAAAAATAGCTGCATTTATTATTCTGTACCTAGTTTCAACTTTAAATACAAGCACATTAGATTGGGTCAAAGAGGGGGGATATAAATGATGAGGCGCATCTACACAAGGCACTTTCTATAACAGCATTTAATACATTTTCAGAAGAATGGAACAAATAATGGAAAATATTTACTCAACGCAGGCAAAAATGACTACATGAAATTCACCGAAATAATAACGTGGAATGGCCAAAAGTAAGCAACTGCTCATTATCACAATATTCAGAACTAAAATCTTAATTCAGTGTGAATGAACTGAGGGCGGGTTTGTCTATGCAAATCCAGTTTATATTTGATGTACTGTTAATTCTTGTTGCTATTTGCCTCACACTATTATACTGTTGTTAACAAAATCCAAAACCCACCACCTTGTAGACTTGTATTAATATTCATGATCTCAAGATCTCTCAAAATGCTTTAAAGCTGATGAATTACTTTTTGAAACGTATCACACAGTAAATGTAACCATGAATGAAGTAAATGGCCAGGTGATCAGATACAAAATCACAATACTGTGGATCAAAATAAAAACAGAAAATGCTGGAAATACTCTCTCAGCTTCTGTGGGGAGAGAAACAGAGTTAACGGGCGGATCTTAATGTTTTCCCCCCCAAGGCAAGTTTGGAAGCAAGAGGGCGTTTAATTGGGCTAGCAGGTGCAGGATGGAGACCCCACCAACTTCCTGCTTCTGCCCCAATTAAGTCAGGGGCAGGAAGGGTTTATGGAAGGCCATTCCCACCCCGACGCCAATAGGGCCCTTTAACTGAGCAACTCATGCCCGCTTAAGGGCCTCATTCCGCCACCACTGTCGTGTTTGCTTGCGGGCTCCGGGTGGTGGGGGAGTTGGGGGGTGTCCCTTGTTGTCAGGCCATCAGCACCTGCTTTTAAATGTTCTTGGCTGTGGCTGTCATCACCAAAGTGGTTGTTATTGTTCAACCTTAGTTATCCTGAGGGCATTAAAGTCGACCACTTAGTGTAAGACTGGAGTCATATGCAGACCAGACTCAGTATGGGTGGGTTAGCATCCCCAGAGGACATTAGTCAACCAGTTGGGCATCTACAGTAACGCCTACAGGTATTTTTTTGGATGCTAACACACAAATTGCCAGTATTTAAACTTCTAAATTATCGTAGCGGGATTTGACCTGCGGCCAGTCTAGTGTCGGAAACACAAGATCACCGACACCAGGTAACATTCAAAGGATTCAGGTAGGACCATAAACCAATAACCTATGGCCAGAATTTCGCAGCCCCCCACCCTGCCACCCACCACCGCCTCCACCCCCCCCCCCCGCCCCCAACCCCCGGTGAATCTTTATGGGGCCGGGGTTTGGTGGGGGGGACCGTGAAATTGTAGGGACTGGTTTCCCCCCAGGTTCCTGCCCACCCTGGTCGCACATCAGTTTTATGCTAGGGCGGGCAAGGCCTCAGGCAGGAAACCCGCCCTTGCCTCAATTGGCCACTTAAGAGCCGTGTCCTCAATTCTTAGGCTGGCAGGATGATTGAGGCTTTGCTAGGGAAACCTGAAAATAAAGAAAGTTAGATCTCAGCTGGGAGGGGGGAGGGGAAAGTACGGGGGGGTGGGCATCTCCATCAGAAGCCTCCTTCTGATTGGGGAAGCCTTCCCCTTAAGGCCCAATGACTTCTGGACCTGCCTCCCCCCACCCCAGCCTATGCCCCCCTCGCGACCCCCCCAGGCCTTTTCTACCCTCCCTGCCCTGCGACCCCTGACATTTACCTGGATATTCGGTTCCTGGGACTGAGGCACAATCGCCCCAGATTTGCACTCAGTGCGGTAGCAGATGGGTAAAATAATGTTTTACCCGTCGACCGCGATGATGGGTTTTCACACTGTATCGTCCCAATCCTGCCTCATTATTTATGCATTCCCGGGAAACACGTCGTTTCCATGGCGAGCGGGCTTTCATTCCCCTGCCAGCTGTCTCCTCCCCACCATATTTAAAGTCCAGCCGCACACACATCTCAGAGCTTCCAACCCACGACTGCTGCAGGGAAGACAAGGCCCTGAAAGACAGAAAGACTGCAGCAAATCCCCCAGGTTCAGCCACGTGTCACCGGAGCACCTTTTGGACACCGTGGATGTCCGCGGCAAAGTCCTCTACCTCCGGTCTGGCCACAGGATGGGCCGCAGCATGACCAACCAGGCTAGGGAGGCGTTGGCAGCAGTGGTCAGTGCCAATGCCCTGAAAAAGAGGACAGCCACCCAGTGCCACTACAGGATGAATGATCTCATTCAGGATAATTCACTCCTCTCATCACTCTCAACTCACACACTCACAAACACATCACACATCCATAGGGATCTCACACCTCGGGCAACACATTAACTCTCACACACACCCTCACATCTCCATCAGGCTCATATCCTCTGGAGCTCGCACCCTCATCCTGTTCATGGCTCTGCTCACCACACAAACATTCCAGGCAGAGCCATGCATCCTGCTCACACTCTCTCTTTGTTTCTTTGCAGGAGAAGCCCGCTCACCTCAGCAGGGAGAGGTCCCAGACTGGGGGTGGAATGGCCCACATTAGGCCCCTCACTCACTCGGAGGAGTGTGCCATCGTGCTGACTGGTGAGGATGTGGACCCTGCCTGTGGTGACGGTGAGGTCAGCAGCGAACACCCACCTGAAGATCCTGCACCACATCATCCCTCTCTCAACGCAACTGTGAGTGCTCTCTCTCCTGCTTTTGATTCTGCTGCCATGCACTAATTATTTCTACTTTGGTTCACAGGAAGCTCTGCCAAGGGACCAACACCCTCACCCTAAGCTCCATCCGTGTCATCACCTGCAGCGAAGAGGACTCCTCCTCCAGTGAAGAGGTAGAAATAAGCAGCCAGGAAGACCTGTCACAGCAGAGGGAGCAGCCAGTCCATGAGTGATTCTGGAAGGAACAGTGTGTGTGTGGCAGGGCCTTTCAGAGCCTCGTACAAGCACTCTCCCACGTACGCAGATCCTTCACATTTCACGCTCATCCCAATGTCCTGAGCATTTTGAACGCCGGCTGCTGGGGTTCGCTTTCAGTAATCCATCTGAGCTGACCTGCATCTCTACCCAATGACTGATCACACTCCTATGCCGCACATCATATCGCCCACCATGGGCTCGTTTCACTTTTGATTTGGACAGCATGGCCTCATGGCCTGGTTTTACTGCATGGTGTGCTCCCCCGTCTTTTACCCTCCCCCGGTCACCCATTTCCTTTCCCCCATCACAGTTGACATACGCCCCACCTCCCCCCGGCATTACCTTCCACCTCCCCTCCCTGACCTTCCAGCCACAACCCTTTCTTTCGGGGATGTCCAAGTGAATGTGCACATTCCCTTCCTCCCGAAAAATCCCACCCCCATCCACATTCACCACCTCGACCTCCTCCTACCCATCCCCAGAGTCCATGTCTGCCCCTGGGTCCCCACCAACCACTCTCGCCATCCCTTCTATCACTGCTGTCAATCTCGTATCCTCCCACCCAACCACCTCACGCTGCCCTCGGTCATTCTCACCCTTCCTCCATACCACGCCTCCCTTCAGTTCGCTCCCCAGGAGGCAGACATGGACCCATCAGACCCCTCCTGTGCACATTCGCCTGCACACCCCCCTCCAGACCTCTTCTCCCCTTTGCACCTCTTCACCCCAGAACCCTTGCCCCCCCCAATCCTCCCAACCCCTCCGGACTACTCCCATCCCCCGCTTAGTCCCTCCCCCTTCTTGACTCCTTCCTCCACCCTTACCTCTTCCACTATCCTTAGTTCCTCCCCTCCAAGCACCCCTTCCTTCCCCTGGACACCCTCCCCTTTCCACATCCCTTCATTCCCCCCAGACACCTTCCACTCTCTGCACCCCTTCCCTTGCATGTTCCACCACCCCCCCCTTACACCTACCACCCCAGTGCCATCTTCTCCCCTGTTACCCCCTCCTCCCCATTCTCCCTCCCCTCCCAACCCCGCTCTGACACCTTAATTCCCTCCTCCCAACCTCACCCCATCCTGACACTTTCATTCCCCCCCTTGCCAACCTCAGCCCCCATCCCCCACTGACACTTCTTCCTCTCCCAGCCAATCCTAGCCCTTCCTCTCCCACCTCTTCAACCATCATCCGTTGTGAGCATCAACGGTGACTTTCCAATTTCCGTGAGCTGCTTCGCAGCAGAGCCATATCCATGAGAATCCACCCAGCATGCCATGGACATTCTTCCAGTGTGCCAGTGATGTCAGGCTCCATCTTCTTCTCCTCAGACAATGTGAGAAAAGCTCTGGTGGGTAAGTCCCGAATTCTGCACGTCACAGCTGTCTGGACATGTTCTACAATGGCGTGTTTTCCCACTGATGTGGGCGGCCGATCCAGCGGGTGGGGAACGATTCCAGCGGACAGGCCTAATAATGATATGCTGATGTATTGCAGTGAGGTTCCCGATGTCCCATGGCTGAGAACATGCTCTGCCATCAGCGGGCTGAGCTGATGATCACGAACTGGTTTCACGCCATCATGAAACTGTCACGCCATATTGTCTGCTCAAGCCACCGAACACACCCAACGCCCGAGGGCACAGAGAATCCAGGCCTCAGTCTCAGGCTGCTCTGTGTAGTTCCTCTTCCAGCCACTGCGGCGCTGTTGCTGCAGGGACTGGAGATTGGCTGGCACCTCCCCAAGGTGGCACTTCCTCTCGAGTGTGGGGTAGAAGACCTGCCCAACGCAATCAACACCCATTGGAGTGTAAAATGCCAGCAGGGCTGTTGCAATCAGCGGGGATTCTCCGGAGGCAGAGGCTGAGCTCACTCCATCCTTAAAATTTCAGGCCTATGAGTGTTATCTGAAGTGCGATTGGATGCACCCATTCAAGAGGGATCATCTTCAACAATAGTTGTTATGGCAAGAGGAAAGGGCCATGACTTTTCATCAACAAATCACAGAAAATAGTGCAGTGGTCTTGACATTGCATTATGATTCTGTAGATAAATGAAAAAGACGTGGCAAATATTTTTATGAACTCGCTGTCCTTTGAAAGGTATTTGCCGCTATTTCATTTTGTATAAAACCAGCATTTCTAGACCCAATAATGTACGGCAAAGCCCCTGATGTAGAAAGCAAGCAGAGTGGAAAATTGCAACGCCTGCATAAAGCTTATGGAGATTACCATTGCAGTCTGGATCACCAGCTTCTTAAAATACCTGCAGCACTGATGTGACCTGATGTATGCAGCTCAGGTGTGTTTCAATCTTGCTGTTCTGTAGGACATTGTCACATAAGTTGCACTTGACTTGACTAATCTATTCAATGAATAATAGCTGGTGCATAGCCAAAGCACCACACATTTCATAGGCCTGAAAAAGTGCTTTCACACAAGCAAGGCAAAAAATAATGGGACTGGCTCAAATAACTGCTTAGCAATTGTACCAAGGGAGGGAAGGGCCTTCTGAGTTCTGAAAATAACCGTCATAATTTCCAAAAAAACTATATTAAAATTTTTAAAACCCGACATGAAACCAAATCCCGCCCATGGATGAGGTTCCATGCTTTTTCTAGTTTGCGCTGGGGCTCCTGGCCTGCCTCGGTTGGATGGGCAGGTCCTTTAATTACTTAATTGACTCTGTCAATGGCCTCAATTGGCCATTGACAGGTCGGCGGGTGCACTGCTGATTTTGCTGAGCCCCTGCCTACCTGAAAATGTAAGTGGAGTGTGGTGACGTCGGGAGTTCCGCCTGCCCCCGCTCACCGACGGTAAAATCCAGCCCCGGTATAAGGTGTTTGGCAAAAGAGCCAAAAGCAACATGAGAAAATATGTTTTTACGGAGTAAGTGGTTAGATTCCAGAATGCACTGCCTGACAGTGTGGTGGAGGCTGGTTCAACTGTGGGCTTCAAATCGAAAGTTGCTCTTGCAGAGAGCTAGGGCAGACATGATGGGCAGAATGGGCTCCTTCTATACAGTAACCATTCTATAAATCTATGATCACAAAGAAAAAATGTGCAACATTTCAGCCAACTGTGCACCAAAGATACAAAGCACCTTTTCATGATCTTGGGATGCCTCAAAGTTCATTCCCAGCTATGAAGTCTTTTTTGAAGTGGACTTAATGTTGTGATGCACCCCTCATTTCTTGCACATAGGTACGTAGGTACCATACTGTTTTTGAGATTAACTCGTATCGGTGGAATTGTGTGGAGAAACTTTAAGCCTAGATGCAACCTCAATTCTCCCTGGGTGTTCTTCATGTTAACATTTGTTGTGGTGGGAGCAATCTTCCAGTCTACAGTCAGAATGCCACTCACCTTGAGAATTAGTCAAGACAAACGACTGAATGATTGACATATGTTGAATATTTTCTTTTGAACAGGTCTGTAAACTGGTGGCCATCAAAGTTTTGCAACATGATCAATGGAACTGATGGAACAAGCTTCCACCCTTTAATAAAAAAGAATGAAAAGCTTTACATTTTCGCATCTGATATTTGCAGGTAATTGCATGAATGGAAGGTGGGGAGTGTGTACAAGTCGGACCTCCATAGGGTGAGGAGGGTGTACAAGTCGAGTCTCCATCGGGTGAGGAGTGTGTACAAGTTGAGTCTCCATTGGGTGAGGAGTGCGTACAAGTCGGGTCTCCACAGGGTTAGGAGTGTGTACAAGTCGTGTCTCCATTGGGTGAGGAGTGCGTACAAGTTGGGTCTCCATAGAGTTAGGAGTGTGTACAAGTCGGGTCTCCATAGGGTTAGGAGCGTGTACAAGTTGGGTCTCCATTGGGTGAGGAGTGTGTACAAGTCAAGTCTGCACAGGATGAGGAGTGTGTAAAAGTCGGGTCTCCATTGGGTGGGGAGTGTGTATAAGTCGAATCTCCATTGGGTGAGGAGTGTGTACAAGTTGGGTCTCCATTGGGTGAGGAGTGTGTACAAGTCAAGTCTGCACAGGATGAGGAGTGTGTAAAAGTCGGGTCTCCATTGGGTGGGGAGTGTGTATAAGTCGAATCTCCATTGGGTGAGGAGTGTGTACAAGTCGAGTCTGCACAGGATAAGGAGTGTGTACAAGTCGTGTCTCCATAGGATGAGGAGTGTGTATTGTTATGATCCACATCAGAGGTTACTACTGAACAAGCCTGGTACCAGGGTGGAACCCAGCTTAATAGATCCTAAATTTACTTGTTTGTTTAGATACATGGAGAAGGGCTACTGAACAGAGTCACTAGAGTCAGCTAATGAACTTTTAAACAAGCATAAAACATTTATTAAACAAAAAAAGATGAAATATATTACAATATTCCTTCATCTACAGCTATACCTTTACAGAAGTATACAGATTTATAAGGATAACACAAGTTACAAAAGTTATCTTATACTTTAATGTTCGCAGTAAGTACACAGTAAGTAAAGCAGTAAGTAAACCTATGGTCAGACACACCACACTCTGAAACCTAGAGACAAATGCCACCCCAGACAGATACTATGGACCTCTACCCAATACCCCCCAGATGCTTGTTACACCGTGAGTCAACTCATCACACTGAACTCTGTCTTTCACACGAGGGTTCCCAATCTCCACTTTCCAAGTATTCGCCTTGGAATCTTCTCCCAAACTGACCCTTTTTCTCAGATGCCTTCCGCAAGGGTTTACCTCCATGGTTTCGAACTCTCCTTCTGATGTTCCTCTACTTGAGTTACCGCATACATTCAAGCTTTCTTCCACACACTCTCTCTCACTGACTCAATGGTCAACGGTACACCACTGCTTCACATGCCCACAGCAAAGAGTTACAGACCCTCAGTTGTCTTTTTGGACCCTCTGACTTCTTGCACGCTGTTCTCGCTTTAAATCTGCTTTATGCAGATTTTGTCTCTTTAAATCTGATGCTTGGAGCCTTTCTCTCTGTCTCTTATTCTTAACTTCACTTAACAGGGCCTTTTTCAGGTTCATGTCCTTCCTTTGACTAGAAGGTCTGCTTGGGACTTCTCCTGTCCCACTCCCCTGGATTTCGGTGTATTTTCTTTAGCTTGGGACTGGCTATCTGTCCCCTTTGCTCCAGAGTCTCCTGGCAGCTACTTTCAAAACCAACAGAACTTCACAGCTTCCAACGCAAGCTGCTGTTTCTAGTCTTTTCTGTGTGTCCCTGCGGGGACCCCTGTTGCTAGGCAATAGCTCAGTTTCTCTACTCTTGTTTGTTTACCTTACTGCAACAGTCATAAAACTCTCATTAGAAATGCAGGAACCTTTTAAAGTGAAAGTAAAACTCAACATGACCTTTTCTTAACAAACA
This sequence comes from Carcharodon carcharias, assembly GCF_017639515.1. Taxonomy (NCBI): domain Eukaryota; kingdom Metazoa; phylum Chordata; class Chondrichthyes; order Lamniformes; family Lamnidae; genus Carcharodon; species Carcharodon carcharias. Next base: position 84,039,645 of record NC_054484.1, read on the forward strand.
GATGCAGAAATACAAATCAAACTTAAAAATTGAAGCTAAAACTCATTTCTAACACCCACAACTACAAATATAACTTACTTAACCTATTTCTATTTCATAACATCTTCCCTTTGGAGGAAACACTATGAAAACAACTAAAAGGCATGCAGAATTGGAAATCAAGAATTGTCAACAAAAATGACTGAAAGCGCGAAATGACCTGGAGAAGTGCTCATCAGTGCTATTACTCAAAATATCCAGGCAAAGTGGACAGTTTGCAAAAGACCATGAAAAGCTTGTAAAGGAGTGGAATGAAATAGTTCGCAGACTATGTAAAAGAATTGAAGGGTTGGAATGAACTATGAAACTCTACAGGGAGAATATAATTGATGTTGCTCAAAAAGAAGTGGAAAAGACTTGTTTGAAATGGAATCTGGAAAAACAACAATATCATAAAAAGCTCAAAGATCGAGCCAAGCAGAATATGAAACGTTTTTGTATGAACATATGAAGCATCTCAACAACATCCTTGAAATGGCAAAAAGAGATTTTGGCCAGAGAAGAAATGAGGTGTTAATGCACAAAAATGTCACTTTTACTTTGCTAAATCGAAATGAGGTTCATAAATTCCATTAATACTCCTTGTTAATATTCTTTCCTTCATAAAACTACCTGGAACACAAATTGTCTCATTATCCACTATCAATGATTGATCTGCCCCTGTATCTCTCAAAATTTTGATCTGCTTACTTATTTTATTGGGGAGTAAGGGAACACTCCTCCCTTTGACACAAAACATCTGTTAGTCTGACTTCCTTCATCAGGATTCTCTGGACTATCCTGAACCATATCCCCTTTTCCTGTATGTTCTGACAGAACACATTTCACCTGTACCACTGTCACAGTTTGAACAACCATTTCTTTTCCTGTGTGTACAAGTTGATTCTCCATAGGATGAGGAGTATGTACAAGTCAAGTCTCCATAGGATGAGGAGTGTGTAGAAGTCGAGTCTCCATAGAGTGAGGAGTGTGTACAAGTCGAGTCTCCATAAGGTGAGGAGGGTGTACAAGTCAAGTCTCCATAGGGTGAGGAGGGTGTACAAGTCGAGTCTCCATAGGGTGAGGAGGGTGTACAAGTCGAGTCTCCATAAGGTGAGGGTGTACAAGTCAAGTCTCCATAGGGTGAGGAGGGTGTACAAGTCGAGTCTCCATAAGGTGAGGAGGTTGTACAAGTCAAGTCTCCATAGGGTGAGGAGTGCGTACAAGTCGCGTCTCCATAGGGTGAGGAGGGTGTACAAGTCGAGTCTCCATAGGATGAGGAGTGTGTACAAGTCGACTCTCCATAGGGTGAGGAGTCTGTACAAGTCGAGTCTCCATAAGGTGAGGAGGGTGTACAAGTCAAGTCTCCATAGGGTAAGGAGAGTGTACAAGTCAAGACTCCATAGGGTGAAGAGAGTGTACAAGTCGAGTCTCCATTGGGTGAGGAGTGTGTACAAGTCAAGTCTCCATAGGGTGAGGAGTGTGTACAAGTCGAGTCTCCATAGGGTGAGGAGGGTGTACTAGTCAAGTCTCCATTGGGGGAGGAGAGTGTACAAGTTGAGTCTCCATAAGGTGAGGAGTCTGTACAAGTCGAGTCTCCATAAGGTGAGGAGGTTGTACAAGTCGAGTCTCCATAAGGTGAGGAGGTTGTACAAGTCAAGTCTCCATAGGGTGAGGAGAGTGTACAAGTCGAGTCTCCATAGGGTGAGGAGTGCATACAAGTCGAGTCTCCATAGGGTGAGGAGTGTGTACAAGTCAAGTCTCCATAGGGTGAGGAGGGTATACAATTCGAGTATCCATACAACAAAAAGGACATTGAGACACCAGATAAGGAGCAAAAGCTGATTTACAGGGATAACACCAGAACAGGGAGATTATATCTATCAGGAAAGGATGAACAGATGGGGCTCTTTTTTCTAGAAATAAGAAGGCTGTGAGGTGACCTAATCGGTGACCCATTCACCCCCTCCGGTGACTCTGTATTAAATGGTTTGATCAGTAAAACATAGAGGAGATGTGTATCTCCGGTTGATGACATGTGTCAGTGTGTTAGCATAGCGCGTGGTGCGCACTGGTCAGTCTGCTTGTCGCCTCTTGCTTTCAGCTCTCACCGCTGGTTAGAAGTACAATTTGAGAAGAGAGTTGAGCACAGAAACCTCTCCCGCCAGTGCATAGGCCTGAATTTTTCCCTCATCGGGAGCATGATCGGTGGGCCTGGAAGCAGATGCGCAATGTGCTTCTGCTTGTGAACGGCCCCCAACCATGATTCCTCATTAGCCAGTCAGCATGAAACACGTCCGGAGAAAGGCTCAGCACTGCTGGTGGGGGCAGGAAGAGGGTGGGCACCGACATCATCGCGAGTGCTGGTGAGAGTTTCCAGTGAGCTCCCTGAAGACAGACAGCTGCCCCAGGGAGCTGCAGACCTCCAAATAATAAAAGAAAGCACAAAAGCTGCAAAAAATGTCAGTGCAGCACAATCAAGCACCTGAAAGCAGATCTCATAAAAAACACAGCTCCAGATATTTTTACATTTTAAATCCCAATGGAAATTTCATCCCGGCCTTGGATGAGGTTTCATCAAAAATGTAAAGCCCTCCTGGCCGATTGGCCCACACGCCAACCGTATGGTTGGAAGGGCCTTGAAAAATCGCTGACAACTGGGCCGTGAATGGGCTCAATTGCCCTTTTAATTGTCAGCAAGCGCTCTTCTGACTGTTGTCCACTGAGCGAAAAATCGCAGAAGTGCGCTTTGACATCGGGACGCTCGCCCAACGTCACCTCACGTGATTTCACGCCCATTCAGGTTGGGCGCAGACTCGCTGCAGGACATAAAATCCTGGCTTAAGTCTCTTCATTAGCAAGTCCTATGTAGCATCTCCTTGTGGTAAACTGGGTACCTCGTGGCTCCTCGGAGGAGTCTTGGACCCCATACTGGCATGTGGTTACACCCTGGTGCCCACAAACCAGACCCCCAGCTAAGGGTAAATACCCCGAATGCCTTGTGGGCGTTTTGGGAGAGAAGAAGGCTAAGGGATTAGACCTGACAGAAAATTCTGAGTGGAGCCTTATGGACGGTAATCTGTCACCTCTCAGGCACCTTTCCGGCAACTCCTGCAGCACAGCTGGTACCAAACAGCACTGGTTTCATCCTTTCCTTTGGCCAATACTAGCAATGCTAACAGGGGAGCCCTGATGCTTGGGTAACTGAGGGTCTCCACGCTATTTGCCCAGGTCTGCGTCTCCAGCTTCACGGTTTCCATTCCACAACACGGTAAGAAACAGTCACCGGTTAAAAGCTCTCACTCAATTGGTGTAGAGCATGAGCACCAGGGATTACTTCCAATGATGGGAGAGATTATCATGGCTCACTGGGTAGCTACTACGCAAGCTGGACAGCTCCAGTCAATTTAGGTGTTGTTCCACCAGGGCCTGCTTGGTTCAGTGGGTGCTTGGAGCTTAGAGAGTTATCTCTTGACGTTGCTGCACTGCAAAAAAAACTAGTCTTAACCAAAGTGGATTCCTTAAAGAGAAACACTACACGTTCTTCTGGCAAGGGAAAACTCCAGAGACCAGATGTGAGCCTGGAGTGGGGTTCGCAGTGAAAAGCACTCTGCTCGCAATGATTAAACTGTCCCCACAGAAGGCTCTGAGAGACTTCTTATTCCTCGCTTGTTAACAGCCCAGTTAACCTCGTGTGTGTCTCGTCCTGACCATCACCTCCATGCCAGATGTCAAAGGTCAATTCTTTAAGACATGTTAGGCAGCCATCAGCAGGATTCCCAGCACTGAGGGACCGTACCTTCTCAGGGACTGCAGTGCAAGGACAGCTGCCAACTACACAGCTGGGACCAGGGAATTGGGAAGATGAATGAAAATAGACAGAGGTTGCTGGGGTTATGCTGTTACCATGGATTCAGTGTGAGAAATAGCTGCTTCCAAACCAAGCTGTGTCACAAGATGTCCTGGTGACATCCAAGGTCACACCACTAGCACCAGCTCAATCTCACCATCACCAGACACACCGCCCTCAGCAGCGCCCTCATCACTCGTATCTAACACAGTGCTGACTGTGACACTGGCCACTCCCTGGTGTGCAACAAGATCAGGCTTCAGCCAAGGAAAGTATACTCGGAGAAGAAAGGGCATCCTTGGATCCACACTTGCTGAACTACTGACCCAAAATGGACCCAGCAGCTCCTCAACATCCCTCAACAGGCTCCTTCAGTCAACTAGGCCCAAGGCCAGAGTGGGTGTCAAAGTGGGATCATTAGTGCAATACCATCTATAACTCTGCACTCGCTGCTTACGGGAAGAGAGATTGAAGGAATGCTGACTATTTTGAAGTTTATTGGACTGAAATGGAGCCAGTTACTGCAGCTGAGAGAGCCCTCATGAACTACAAACAAGTCCCCAGCAACGAAAACCTGAATGTTATCAGAGCTGCCAGGGACAAGTCCAAGCAGCCTGCTCAGCGCTGCTGCAGTCAGCACTGGTGAAACTCTGCAGCACCAAACAATTTGCTGCTGAACCCAAGGATACTCGAAGGATGTATGAAGGAATTAAAAAGCAACAGGCCCAGCAGCAACCAAATCAGCCTCCATGAAGACAAAGACAGGGATGATCATCACTGAACTGAGAAAGCAGATGGAAAGGTGGGTGCAGCACTATCTCGAACTCTACACAATGGAGAACATTGTCACTGAAGAGGCTCTCAGGCTATTCCAGACTTTCCTGGAGCTGGACAGCGAGCTCACCATAGACAGTTCAACAAGGCCATTGGCTGTCCTGCCAGTGGTAAATCCCCTGGAAATGATGGCACTCCGCCTGAAATCATCAAAAGTGGAAAACTAGCACTACTGCAATATCTCCAGGAACTTGGGAGGGAAGATTTGTGCCTCAAGGCAGGTATGCTGCAAACACAGTCACCTGTGCAAAAAGAAAGTGGATCACAGTGACTGCACCAATTACCGAGACATCTTGTTATGCTTTGTGGGGAAGGTCTTTGCTCGCAATGCTCTGACCAGATTGCCGACCCTGGCATCACGCCCTGACTCTCAGTGTGGCTTCAGAGCTGGCAGGTCGACAGTTGACATAATTTTCTCACTTTGGCAGTTGCAGGTTGAGTGTGACGAACAGCACAGACCACTCTACATTGTCTTCATGGACCCTATCAGGACCTTCGATCACATCAGCACAATCAAGCTCTTTAAGCTGCTGTGGAAAATAGGCTGCCTGCCTGGACTCCTGGGCATCATTTCTTCATTCTATGAGAACATTCACAGCTTCATCAGTTACAATGGAGCAACATCAGAGGCTTTCAAGGTCAGCGGTGGGGCAAAGCAGGGCTGTGTCCTGGTGCCAACTCTCTTTGGTATATTTCTCTCTATGCTGTTACTGGATGCTCTCAGTGACTCAAATATGGGTCCCACCTATAAACCATAGCCGACAGATAGCTGTTCAACTTGGGAAGACTGCGTGCCTAGTCCAAAGTGCATAATGACCTAGTCGGTGAGTTACTGTTTGCTGATGACGCTGCACTGGCATCCTACACTGACGCTCACCTGCAGCAGCTTGTAGATCTGTTCTCCCAGCCTACAAGGAGCATGTACTGACAATCAGTGTCAGGAAGACTTGGGCCACAAGGCACAGACTCCACCTTCCATCAACACTGACAACCTCACTCTGGGGGTTGTCAACAGCTTCACATGCTTTGGATCAACACCTGTCCCTCAATGCCGAAATCAGCACCAGGATTGCCAAGGCCCCAGCTGGCATGTCAAAGTTGAGAAGTCGAGTATGGACCGAACAACAAACTTACTGAAAATACAAAGCTCTGTGTGCGCCAGGCTTTGTTCTCAGCTCCCACCCTTACAGGAGTGAAGCATGGAGAACTTATGCAAACCAAGATAAGCCACTGCACAGCTTCTACCTGCACTGCCTCAGATGAATATCGGGTATCTCCTGGCTGGGCAGTGTGCTGAATATGGACGTACACCAGAGTGCGGGGATCCCAGCATGTTTCTCCTCGAGTCAGCAGCGACTCGATTGGCTGGGTCTTGTGAGCTGAATGGATGATGGCCGAGACATGGGCGGGAATTTTATGTGGCCTGATGGGGCACGTGGACAACCCAAACTCCTGTGAAATCGCGCGACAAGGCGTCGGCCACACTTCCTGATGTCATCGTGCCATTGCACCACAGTCAGCAGGTGTGCACGGGAGTCAGAAGCACCACCCGCCAACAATTAAAAGGGCAATTAAGGCCATTGACAAACCAATTGTTTAGAATTTTACGCGGCCCGTGCGATTTTGGGGTTGGCACGTGGGCCACATGGGCAGGCAGCCATCTTGTTTTTCATGCATACTCAACCTCGGGTGAACTATAAGGTGACCAGTGGCCTGGCTCTGTGAGTATGTAGGAGCTTGGGTGAGAGTTAGTTCCAGCTGCTTTTCTGAGTTATTTGCAATTTCTGTGTTTTCTGGAGGACTCTTTGTTCACAAGCTTTCTTAGAGGCTTTCTGCCGAATGCACCCTTCAGGGCATTAACCTGTACCACCTGCACTCTAGCTAATGAGGATTGTCTACTCCACTGGAGGGACTATCTCCTCCTCATCTGAGGAGGAGAGGGCCAGAGGGAGAGGAGGGCTGGTGTCTGCAGGCAGAGTCCCAGAGAGCGACCTGTGGGAAGAGAGGCGCAGCCTCACGGGGTGTAGGGCCAGCAGGAAGTCCAAGGCAGAAGGGCCCACAGAAAACACCGCTTTCCTGCAGCGAGAGTCTACAGGCAGCGCTCCAGCTACCTGGACAGGTCGGAGGTCCAGTGCCAAAGGAGGGTCCGCCCCTTTAGGGAGACTGTGACCTCCATTTGCCACAAGATTGCCCCGGAGAGCACTTCAAACTGTGTCAGTTGCCACCCGATGCCATTGGCTCAGAAGGTGACAGTGGCCCTGAACTTTCTCGCCTCTGGTTCCTTTCCAGGGTCAGCGGGTGATCTATGTGGTGTCGCTCGACCCTGCTGCCCACAGCTGCGTGAAGCTGGTCACTGACACTCTGTTCAGACAGGTGACAAGCTTCATTCATTTCCAGACCGATGAAGCCAGCCAAGCTTCGCTACAATTGCTGGGGTTCCCCACATCCAGGGTACCATAGATTGCAGGCATATGGCCATAAAGACTCCAGTGGGTGAGCCGGGTGTCTTTGTCAACAGAAAGGATTTCCACTCCATCAACATCCAAATTGTGTGCGACCACAGGACACAGATTTTGCAGGTACACACCAGGTGTCCAGGCAGCTCTCATAATGCCTACATCCTGCGGCGCTCCCAGGTGCCAAGGCTCTTTGATGCTCCAGCTCGGTTGGATGGTTGGCTCCTGGATGACAAAGGCTATCCCCTGAAAAGGTGGCCCATCGCGCCGCTCAAGGACAGAAGCGGAGGAAAGGTACAGTAGGAGTCAGGCCTCCACAAGGCAGTAATCGAGAGGCTGCTCAAGATGAGGTTCCGCTGTCTGGACCAATCAGGGGCAGCACTGCAATATCCTCCAGAGCACGTCTCACGTATTATCGCTGTGTGCTGCACTCTGCACAATTTGACTCTGACCAGGGGATCCTTTTGGAGGATGAAGACAGTGAGGCAGATCCACAGGCCACAGAGGATAAGTCAACTGATGGGTCTGATGAGGAGCTGGAGGAGGCCCCGGGAGACGATGTGGCTGCAGAAGTGATGAACCTTGTGGGAGGCAGGAGACCAGGGAGGCTTTGATTCTCCGTTCATTCAGCTCGGCATCCAAGGCATGGTTTGAAAGTGAGGGCAAGGGTGACGCCTCCTTTCTGAACATTCCTGTTGAGGCTGTCCTGTAAGCCTTATGTCAACTAACTAGCTCAGAAATAAAGTTTGCAGCCCTTGCCCTCTTTCACAAACCACTGCCATACCCAATACCTATGAGAAACATAAAACACATTCAGACCATGAAACATCATAACATCTTTAACTGGTGGTCATGTTTACACAATTTGAACATAGAACATATTTTCAACTGAAGTAATATCACCCATGACAACACCTCTTGTGTTTTTGTGCCGTAAATTCCCGCTGGCGAGTGCTGCATCTTGGTGCCCTCACCACAGTGCATCACAAACTGAGCCAACACACTATTGCCCACCAACACACCCACATCTGTGCTGATTCTTGGTGCAGGGTGCAGATGTGACCCGGGTGCATCAGTCGCTCCTCCTTGGGTGTCAAAGTGGGGGATCTTGGGGTCAGCGGTGTGTCGTGAGGATGGTGCTTCTGAGAAAGGAACAGAATATGTCAGTTAGGGACATCATCACTAAGTGACGGTGCAAGTATGATGGTTGCTTTCCACAATGGACATATGCCTCACTGAGGCATCGTGATCAGACAGGCAATAAGTACTCTGGATTTGAAATTCACATTGGAGATGCCATGACCCTGTCCTTCTTGCACACTCTCCCAATCTCTCATCTGCCCACTGCACTCTTACTGCCCTCTGAGACCCCAGCCTCTCTGAGCCCTGTGGACCTTGCTCCTCGCATTTCATGTCCAGGATATCTGGAGAGGATCAGGATGTTGGGCACCCCATCACCTGTGTGTGTGTGCTCCAGCACATTATGGCTTCTCTTCTGTATGGACTGTTACAGCCACAGCTGATGTTATTCACTGAGCAAGCCAAATCTCAGAGGGAAACTTGTTTTACTGATCATAACTCTTTCTTTTGTACTTTGAAAATGAGGGAAAGAACTACTGAACCCAAAAGTATCAAATCCCAGCAACATTTTTAGGATTTTAAAATTAAAAGAATTATTAACAAGAAGAAAAAAAACTTTGGCACAGAAAATTAAAGTTACACAGTTGAAACATTTTTAAGAAGTGTCCCCTAAAAAACCCACTTGGTCAGAATGCACAAGTGAACTACTTGACAATAGCTCCCTTATAGATTTTTAACTATAAAAATCAAAGGCAAAGACTCTTATCCTTTAGCAAAGGTACACCACATGATTTCTCAGTCTCTGCTGTGGAAACCCAAAAGCAAGGTTCAGGAAGAGGCTGCTTTCTGGAAACAAAGATTTCTCTGGCTTGAAAACCTGATGGCTGCTTCAAATTTATAACTTTTCTCATCTTCTCCCAGCACAGATCTGGTCTCAGGACATCTCCTCCGCACAGTGACAACAACACAACAAACATCCTTCCTTAAATATCCTTTTCCCCTTTCATTTTAGATTCCATTGTCTCAATCACCTCTTTTAACTCAACTTTTCCATATATAGAAATCTTTCATGTTTTCCTATTGTCTCCACTTTTGGATCAAATAAAATGTAATAATCTTCCCTTTTTTACTTATGAAACCTTTGAAAGTTGTAAAAGTCTCTCAAACTCGCCTTTGAAATTTAACAGCTGAAAGTCAAGTCCCGACTTATCACCTAATGCAAATTTTAAAACCCAACTTATTTACGTGAAAATCCAACTTCACCATGGACTTGCATTACAAATGCGTGCATCTAGCCCCTTTACCTTTCATCCCTCAGTTCCCAGAGACAAGCTGTCTTTACTAACCTTCCCCAGTTTAATTAATCACTCATGCACGCACACATGCACATATACACGCACATACACACACACTCTTATATACACACGCACACACACACACACACACACACACTCAGACCCTTCTTTTCAGAATACCACCATATTCCCAAAATATAAAAAACACATCAATCTTCACAGGACACAAGTGCATTCATTCGAACATCCTCTACCTGCTGCACCATTCCAGCCTCGCAACACACCCCAAGGAGAGCCAGCTTGAGGTACACAAAGGTACCTGGACACATCTCCCACCCTTGGTAGGTGCAGGGACTTGTGCCATTTCGCACTATGCATCTCACACCTCTGAGTGCCATATATACTAACCACCCTCCAAGGCATTGTTAAGTTGCCACCCCCTCTCCTCCACTTCTCCCCTCCACCCCCTGCCCTTCCCCTCCACTCCACCTGATCTTCTCGTTCCCCTCCCCTCCCTCCTTTAACAGCACAATTTACCCGATTAGGCTGCACTGGTCAGAACACTGCAAGGCTGCAGAGCAATATCCTGAATTCTTCAGGATATTACATACCTGAGGCAGGGGAGGATGTAAAGGAAGAGCAGTCAGAGTAAAATGGAGGGGGTTTTGAGGAAGGAGAGGGAGAGCAGATAGAGTGGAGGGAGAGAGGGGAGAGGGTCAGGAGGAGGGAGGGGAGGGGACGAGCGGATCAGGTGGAGTGGAGGGGAGGGGCAGAGGGAAGGGAGAAGTGGAGAAGAGTGGGAGGCAACTTAACAGCTTTGAACAAAAAAATGACTTTTAACTGTTCTTGCTTCATCCAGGTCATTCTATCTGTTGTTTGAAAAGGAGCTGGAAGTGCAAGGAATCAGCGCATATCGATTTCTCCTTCCAAAAGAGGCTTTTGAAAATGACCATCCGAGTAATCAAGGATGTTGTCCAGGGGGAATCTGCCCTATGTCAGGGGTTCTAAACATCAGCATCTGCAGACAAGGTGGAGCATTGGAATTCTCTTCCACTCCAGGGCACTGGCACCACAATCTGCTTTTTACACCTTCTAAAGATTGAATGGTTTAGGAATTCCCACAAGCACATAATTGTTCCCTTAGCACTGACAGAGCATTATACAGAAACAAGCCATCTGGCCCAAGTGGTCAAGCGTGGAGAGGCGAAGTTGTGACAGCTGTGGCTTAATTAGTAGCACACCCCTGGGTTAAAAGATTATGGGTTCAAGTCCCATAAAAATCAAGACTGGCAGTCCCAGTGCAGCTCTGAGAGAGTGCTGTGCTGTCAGAGGTGCTGTCTTTCAGGTGAGACATAAACCTTGTCTGCTCGCTCAGGTAGTTGTAAAAGATCCCATAGTCTTCCTTTGAAGATGAGCAGTGGAGTTAACCTAATGCCCTGGCTGATATGTATTCTTCAACCAACATTACCAACCAACCAACTAAAATGGATTATCCGGTCATTTTCATATTGCTGTTTGTGGGATCTTGCTGTGTGCCTACAGGCTCATATGTTTTTTTCAAATGGAGAAATCTAGGTTGCTAAATGGAAGGATGGCGTTTTCAAGATGTGCATGTAGGTAATTACTGGGGGTGGGGGGGGGGGGGGGTGTGGGCAGCTGGCGATCTATAGTGTAAGGTATCCTATTGAAGAGTCCCTTCACCAGAGTATGTAGTGAAAGCCTAGTGAGAGAGACTTAGGTTCAGAGAATGAGGATTGTGCTGATGCCCAATGGGGGGCAGAGATGAAATGGGAAGGATAAGTGACGAGCTGTAAGCAGTGTGCTGAGCAGTGTGATGTCTTGCTGAGGATGTGGAGTTTCCTGCAGCAGCCCTGAACTGGGTATTGGATGAGGTATGTAGAATTGTCAAGCTGTCAAGTTATTTAAATATCCTTCCCTTTAAAAATTGAAAAAAAGCTGTTTGCCTGCGTGTGAATTGAGAAAACTCTGTTCTCACAGTTTCAATAACTATTTGTTGGCATAACCAAAAGTGTTATCATTATAGCATTGGAGGATGTAAGTTCACAGTTTGATTGACAACTCAAAGAGGTTATTAAAGAGCTGTCTTTGATGTGGGGTTACGAATACAAATGTTTATTTTTATAGGGACTGAGGTACTTGAGGGAATTTAATTATATTGAATGGGTTAGAGTGTTTTTTTTAATATATAGTTAACTATGTAATAGATATTTAGATCTTTATTTTATTTCATCTCAGCATGTCACCTGAGGTCTGCCATGATGGATATTAGGTATAAGGGCAAAGGGTGGCGGGTGGGGTACCAAAGTGTTAGGAAGGATCGGGATGATGATTAGAGTCGAGATACTTTTCATCCACAAAAAATCCCATATGGTCAGTGTCTCAAATGGTCTCTCCTAATCAAACTCCTACTGCCCGGCTTCATGCTCTGATCCCTGTTTATAATTGTGGGCAGGTGGGTGTTTGCACGTCTAAGCCAGACAGCTCCAGGTTGGTAGGGTTCATCAGCCTTAATTAACAGTCTGCCTAGGAGAAGGTAACTCTGATTTCCAAGCTCCCAGCTATGGGTTAACTAGTGAGGTACACGTCAGCTGACAGTGCGGTAGGTCACAAATACTGCCAATGGACAGGGCAGCAATGTCAAGGGTAGATGAGGCTCTTCAGCCTCTCAGCTGCTCATCTAGGATAATGATAACTCCAAAATCAAACCTGCATCCTTTCAGCTGCTATGCTTGTGGCGTACATTGTACCAGTGTAGTATCAGCTGCCTCGGACGAGGGAGTGGAGGAGGCTCTGACAAACCCCACCCGCTTCAATATACTCAACGTACAGGTTGTTCAGCGAGTTCTCAACCAAAACATCAGACACACCAAGCCCTGTGACAATGGAGACAGGTAGAGGATGCTGCTGGTGGTTTTCAGTCATAATCCTGCACACAGGTAGTTTCAGGGTAATGGTCTCTCTCCACAGATCAGGGCAGATGTGGCGCTCGTATCCTCCTGAGGTGACAGAGCAGATCTTTTCAGGTACAGTGATGCTGTCCCCAATCCAGGGAAGGGGAAGAGAAGGAACCCTAAACACAGCCTGTTCTCCCTGCACCTAACAGGTTACCGCTCCTGGCTGGTCATCCATTCACCGCGATTGAAATATAAAAAACAAGTCATCATATGAAGCTCAGTCCATGGAACGTCAGAACACTTCTAGCCAACATTATGAGATCAGAGTGCAGGATGTCCCTCATAGCCAGAATGCTGGGCAAGTACAACATCAACCTCGCTGCCCTGAGTGAAACAAGGCTCACTGAGGAGTCTCAACTTGAGGAGGTTGGTGCAGGCTACACATTCTACTGGACTGGCCAGTCCAAGGACCAGCGTCAACACTCAGATGTGGGCTTTTCCATTTGACCTAAACTGGCAAACAAGATCGATTCACCTCCTGTGGGGATCAGTGGTCAACTCATGGTTCTTTGTTTAAATCTTGCCAATAACCAACATGTAACACTCCTTTGTGCCAATGCTCCAACAAAGATACATACAGACGAAGTCAAATGAGCATTCTATAATGACCTCAGCAAGATAATTAGGAGGGTACCCACCAAGACAAACTCATTACCCTTGGTGATTTCAGTGCCTGTGTGGGTACAGACTGTAATACAGGGTGAGGAGTACTCGGACAACACCGTACTGGCAGAGCCAACTCCAATGGCCAGCTCCTTCTCTCTGAGCGCAGTGAGTTTGCCCTAACCCTTGCAAACACAGTTTTCTAGTAAGCAGGCAAACTGCAGATCCAAAAGCAGATCCAAACACTGATACATGTTGGACCATATTATGGAACAACAGAGAGATCGCAAGGATGTTCATTCTACCCGCTCCTTAAGAGGAGCAGAATGCTGGTCTGAGTATTGTCAGGTGTATTGTGTCTTTGAAGATAAAATCTAAGATGCTTTGGCACAGAGTCAAGCCACAAAGGAAGCTTGATGTAACTGTTCTTAAAGACACGGCCAAGAGATAAGAAACTGGAACACAAACTAGCCACAGGAGTAGCTGATGTCCCCGAGGACAATATTGTCATTGAAGATTCTTGGAAAAAGTTAAAGGATGTTACTTACAGTGCAGCATCTGAGGTGCTAGAATTCATTAAACAGAAGCACCAAGACTGTTCCTCAGCATCGACCAAGACTTGCAGACAAAGTGGACGACACTCACAGATCTTCCATCCCTGACAAGAAATCAGCAGCAAGAAACCCAGATACCATCGTGCTAAACACATGCTGCAGCCAAACTGAGAGAGATGAAGAACCGATGATGGGAAAACAAGGCTGATGAGCTTTGAGCAGCTGCTGATAAAAATGACCTGGAGGCTCTACATGAAAGTCTGCGATCGGTCTATGACCCCAAAACCAATGAACGCCCATCCCTTCAGCAGATGACAATCGGCTCCTAATAAAGAGGCACGAGATTCTCTCTCATTGGGCAGAGCACTTCAGCAACCTCACAAATCAACAATCCACAGTGTACAATGGTACCATTGAGTCACTTCCACAGCACCACACTCTGGAAAAGCTTGCTCTCCACCTTTCTTAAGCAGAAGTCACAAAGGTCACAAAGCAGCTTTCTATGGGCAAGTCACAGGAGCTAATGATACTTCACCTGAAGTATCCAAGTACGGAGGGACTCAGATGGTTAGGGAACTCACTGGTCTCTTCTGCCCCATCTGGAAGCAGGGCACTGAGCCCTAAGACTACAAGGATGCCTCCATAACTCTTCTCTACAGACAGGAAGGGAGCAAATCCATCCTTGACAATCATCGTGGAATGTCACTTCAGTCAAGAGCAGGAAAAATTCTTGCGAGGGTTATTCATAATAGGATCGTCACTCACCTCATTGACTCGGTGTACCCAGAATTACAGAGCAGCTTCTGTGCAGGATGGGGAACAGTGGACATGATCTTTGCAGCACGTGAACAGAATAAGGACCTCTATATGGAGTTCTTTGGCCTGTCCAAGTCTTTTGATAGTAAACTGGGAAGACCTGTGGAAGGTTCTGTACAAATTTAGCTGCCCTGAAAAGATGACCATTGTCATTCGCCCATTTCACGATAGTACGATGACCAGTGTGATACTAAATGGTACATCATCAGATGCCTTTCCTGTCACCAACAGCACCAAGCAAGGCCGTGTATTGGCTCCAGCTCTGTTTACCATATACTTCTCGCCCATCTCTGGTACACACTCAAAAATCTTGACATACAAGTACACATTCAATATAGGACAGACAGCAACCTCTTCAACTTACAAAGGCTTAAGTTTGCACAAAGGTTACTGAACAACTACTGAGTGAACTCTTGTTCGCAGACGACTGTGTGCTCATAGCACGTACTCCAGAGGGCATTCAGCTCCTGTTGATCACTTTGACCTAGCCTCAGAACACTTTGGCTGACAATACATCTGAAGAAGACAGAGATCTTGTATCAACCCACCTCTGGTCACGTACTTCAAGATCCCACAGTCATTATCAACACACCCTTCTGTTCAGTACAGTTTTACTATCTTGGGAGTATCCTCCCCAATAACACTACGGCAGATGACAAAATCAATCATTGCCTGACAAAAGCAAGCTCAGCGTTTGGCAGGTTCACTCACAGACTTTGGAAGGAGTTTGTCTCAGAACAAAGATCACGGTCTACCAGCCATTGGCTCTTACATTTTTGGGTGTGCGACTTGGACAACCTACCAGCATCACACAAAACAACTAGAAGCATTCCGTCTTCACTGTCTGAGATCTATTTGTGACATCAGGACAAAATCCCCAACACTGAGGCTCATTCAAAGTGCTGCAATCTTAGCATTGGGAGCATGCTCATCAGAGCTCAGCTTCTCTGGGCCAGTCATGTGCTTTCAGTGGAGGATTCCCACATACTAAAGTTAATACTCTAATACTCTACCGCCATCTGGGCATGGGAACCAGCACTATAGGATGTCCCAAATTCAGATATAAAGACAATCTGAAAGCCAAGCTCAGAGCTTGCAAACTGGATCCCAATACACAGGAAAGAAAACAACCTTGGACAGACCCAAATGGAGAAGTCTCTGTTATCAAGTGATTTTGACATTTGAGGAGAACAGAGTCAAGTGCCTTCAGGACAAGGGAGCACAGTGCAAAGCCAATACCTCCATCCATCCCTCCAACACTGACTTCATATGTAGTATTTGCAATCGGTTATTCAAATCGAGACTTGGTCTAACGTCACATAACGTCAAATTAGACTGTAAACTGGTCTTTTTTGCTGAACACTGACCTGTCGAATTGACAGGAGAATTTAGTGGTGGGTTTGGGGCTACGAGTTGGCATCGAGACTGCAAGGGGCCATGAGGTTAGCTGGGCATCATGAATTGGCACTAAGTTGGTATATATGTTATAAGGGGCCATGGTGAGGGTGGGAGGCATAGGTTGGCATGAGTTGGCATGTATGGGCATGGGGATTGGGTGGGGAGGTGAGGGGGTGATGGCTCAAGGGCCTAATATTTAAGAAAATATCTGGAATGAAGTCCCAGAGAACTGAGGCAGGCCTTTTATCCAGCCTGCCTCAGCACTCAGCAGCCCCTGGGTGAGGTGATCAGGTTGAGGTCAGTCCTCAGGGTGATGTGATCAGGTTGAGGTCAGTCCTCAGGTTGTGGTTGTCTGTGCTGGTGTCAGTCCTGGGGTTGAGAGGATTGTGTCGGGTCAATCCTGGGGGTGAGGGCATCATGTTGGGGTCAGTCCTGGGGATGATGGAGTTGTGTCAGGGTCAGGCCTGGGAGTGAAGGATCACGTTGGGGCCAGTCCTGCGGGTGAGGGGGTTGTGAGTCAGTCCAGTGACACCTTCCATCCAGGTGACGGAGTGGAGGTACAGTAGGGGGTGAAACACAGCCAAATATAGAAGAGAAACTAAGTCAGCCTGGAAGGCGGAGCAAATATAGACCTGTTGAGGCACAAGGCAATAATGCAAGGCTGGATTGCATCTATTTTAACACATGGAGTAAGACAGGTGAATTGAGGGTGTTGATTAACACATGGGAATATGATATTGTTGCTATCACAGAGACATGGTTAAGGGAAGGCAGGACTGGCAACTCAATATTCCAGGGTATAGAATCTTCAGGCATCTCCAGGTGGTGGAGGGAGGTATAAGAGAGGAGGCGGCATTGCACTATTGATCAAGGAGTCAATTATTGAAGTAAGGAGGGATGATATCTTAAAAGGTTCCCCAAATGAGGCCATACGGATAGAACTTAAAAACAAAAAGGGGACAAGCACTTTGCTGGGAGTGTACTATAGGCCTTCAAACAGTCAGGGGAGTTGGAGCAGATATGTAGGCAAACCTCAGAGAAGTGTAAAAATAATAGGGTAATAATAGGGGATTTCAACTTCCACAATATTAACTCAGAGGGGGCAGAATTCTTAAAATGCATCCAGGAGACAGCATGTAGAAAGTCCTACAAGATAAGGGGCGGTACTGGACCTAATCTTAGGGAATTAAGCCGGGCAACTGGTAGAAGTGTCAGTGGGGAAGCATTTTGGGGATAATGAGCATAACTCTATAAGATTTAAGGTAGTTATGGAAAAGGACGAAGATGGACCGGAAATTAAGGTCCTGAATTGGGAGAAAGGCCGATTTTGATTTGATAAGACAGGATCTGGACAAAATGGACTGGGAGCAGCTACTTGTAGGAAAGTCTACATCTGACCAGTGGGAGTCATTCAAAAAGAAAATAGTGAGAGTTCAGGGCCAACATGTTCCTGTAAAGGTGAAGGTAGAACCAATATGCCCTGGGAACCCTAGATGTCAAGGGATATAGAGGAGTGGATAAGGAAAAATAGAAGGCTTATGGCAGATACAGAGGGCTGAAAACAGCAGAAGCCTGAGAGGAGTATAGAAAGTGTAGGAAGGTACTTAAAAAAGTAATCAGGAGAGCAAAGAGGGGGCATGAGAAAAACACTGGCAGGCAAGGTAAAGGAAAATCCCACGGCATTTTATAAATATATTAAGGATAAGAGAATAGCCAGGGAAAGAGTAGGGCCCATTAGGGACCAAAGTGGTGATCCATGTGTGGAGCCAGAGCACGTAGGTGAGGTTTTAAATAATTATTTTTCATCTGTGTTCACCATGGAGGACAATGTAGGTTTAGAAATCAGAGAGGGGGACTGTGATATACTTGAACAAATTAGCATTGAGAGGGAGGAGGTATTAGTGGCTTTAGTGGGTTTAAAAGTGGATAAATCCCTAGGCCCAGATGAGATGTATCCTAGGCTGCTATGTGAGGCAAGGGAGGAGATTGCACTAATCTGACACTAATTTTCAAATCCCCTCTGGCTACAGGAGAGGTGCCAGAGGACTGGAGGACAGCGAATGTAGTACCATTATTCAAGAAGGGTAGTAGGGATAAACCAGGTAATTACGGGCCAGTGAGTCTAATACCAGTGGTAGGGAAACTATTGGAAAAATTTCTGAGGGAAAGGATTAACCTCCAACTGGAGAGGCAGGGATTAACTGGGGATAGTCAGCATGGCTTTGTCAGAGGGAGATCATATTTAACAAATTTGACTGAATTTTTCTAGGAGGTGACTAGTTGTGTAGATGAGGGTAGTGCAGTTGATGTAGTCTACATGGACTTCTGTAAGGCTTTTGACAAGGTCCCAGATGGGGGAATGGTCAAGAAGGTAAGAGCCCATGGGATCCAGGGCATTTTGGCAAATTGGATCCAAAATTGGCTTAGTGGCAGGATGCAGAGGGTGATGGTGGAAGGTTGTTTTTGAGATTGGAAGCCTGTGACGAGTGGTGTATCACAGGGATCAGTGCTGGGATTCTTGCTGTTTGTAATGCACATTAATGATTTAGACATGAATATAGGGGGTACGATCAGTACGTTTGCAGATAACATGAAAATTGGTGATGTCGTAAATAGTGAGGAGGAAAGCTTTAGATTACAGATGGGCTGGTAAGGTGGGCAGAACAGTGGAAAATGGAATTTAATCCTGAGAAGTGTGAGGTGATGCATTTTGGGAGAACTAACATGGCAAGAGAATACACAATGACTGGTAGGACCCTAGGAAGTACAGAGGATCAGATACCTTGGTGTACATGCCAATAGATCCCTGAAGGCAGCAGCACAGGTAGATAAGGTGGTTAAGAAGGCATATGGCATACTTGCCTTTATTAGTCGAGGCATAGAATATAAGAGCAGGGAGGTTATGTTGGAGCTGTATAAAATGCTAGTTAGGCCAGAGCTGGAGTACTGTGCGCAGTTCTGGTCACCACATTATAGGAAGGATATGATTGCACTGGAGAGGGTGCAGAGGGGATCACCAGGATGAGGAGAGACTGGATAGGCTGGGGTTATTTTCCCTGGAGCAGAGAAGGCTGAGGGGGGAACCTGATAGAGGTTTACAAAATTATGAGGGGCATAGATGGGGTAGATAGGAAGAAACTTCTCCCTTAACAGAGGTGTCCATAACCAGGGGGCCTAGATTTAAGGTAAGGGGCAGAAGACTTAGAGGGGATTTGAGGAAAGGTTTGTTCACCTGGAGAATGGTTGGATTCTGGAACACCCTGCCTGAGGGGGTGGTAGAGGCAGGAACCCTCACAACATTTAAGAAGAATTTAGATGAACACTTGAAATGCCATAGCATACAGAGCTACAGGCCAACTGCTGGAAAATAGCATTAGAATAGATAGATGCTTGATGGCCAGCATAAAGATGATGGGCTGAAGGGCCTATTTCTGTGCTGTATAACTCTATGACTCTAATAATTCAAGTGACCTGCAGAGCCTGGCCTCTGCACTTCCTGCCCCCAATGTGTTTCAGCAGACTTTGAGGTCCGAATGAGTGAATTTTAATGTTTTCAGTGGGAGGTCTTGTGGTGCAGTGGCTATTGTCCCTGCCTCTGAATCAGAGCTTCGGGGTTCGAATCCCTCTCCAGGGCTTGATGGCCATGGAAAGTTTGTTCATAATGAGGCCAAACAGTTTGAGTATCAGCTGGTAAATCCTCCCAATATGGCAGGCAGTAAGAGTGGGAGAGTTTCCTGGTCAGCCAATGCTTGATGCAGAGTGGCATCCCCTTGAGCTATAGCCTCTAGTGAAAGGCTAGTGACCTGTCCCAGGAAAAACTATCCATGGATACAAATATAAGCACATGCTTTGCCTGCCTCATGTGTCACTGAGAAAGCCTCTAAGTCTTTAACAGGGACGCTACAATCATCTGCTATCCACTGGCTTCAGATTCCTTCAACTGTTTGTAACACTGCTAGTGCTCACACTCTCACCTCTGAGTCTCAAGGTGCTGCTTCAGGTCCCACTCCAGGGCTTGAGCACAAAAATCAAGGCTGAGACTCCAGTGCGGTGCTGAGGGAGTGCTGCTTTGTTGATGGTGCTGTAACGGGGGTGAGATGTTAAACCCAGGCACCAGCTACTAGCTCGGGTAGACATAAAAGACCCCGTGGCATTATTTTGATGTAGAGCAGGGTGTCCTGGTGTCCTGGCCAATACTTATCCCTCAATCAATATCGCTAAACAGATTATCTGGTCATAATCAATTTGCAGGTTGTGGGAGCTTGCTGTGTGCAAATTGGCTAATGCACTTCCCACATTACAACAGGGGC
Source organism: Carcharodon carcharias (assembly GCF_017639515.1). NCBI lineage: Eukaryota > Metazoa > Chordata > Chondrichthyes > Lamniformes > Lamnidae > Carcharodon > Carcharodon carcharias. Next base: position 84,059,834 of record NC_054484.1, read on the forward strand.
TACACTTCAAAAAGTACTTTGCTGGCTGTAAAGTGCTTTGAGACATCTGGTGGTTGTGAAAAGTGCTATATAATTGCAAGCCTTTCATATTTTATCATTATGCTAGGGATGTTGTTTAGACTGAGCAGTAAAGCTAGTGATGCAGGTAATGTTGCTGTCTTGTATGTCTGTTGCCCAGGTCTGTCGGTACACAGTAATTTCCTGGTAGTTCAGCTGCTTATATCGATGTTACACTGCTGTTACATCTATGCCTGTGTCAATGGCTATACAACTGAACAGACTCAGGAAACATCGACTTCAGAATGGAAGATTCTGCCCAAGCTCAATGGCGGGCGCGGAACTGGGAGTGATTTCCGCTGGGGAGCAGGACAGTTGATCACACATGACCTAGCATTGATCAGCTGATTATATATGCAAATGTAAGGAGCTCACTCACAGATGTCGCCATGCCCACCATTACCTCACGGGGTTGGAGGTCCGGGTGCCATGTTTTTCCCGGTCACTACTCCACCCTTCCCCACTAACCCTTCCTCCCTTCCTTGGTCACCCTCCATACAACGTGCACCGCCACCACCAGCTCTCAAACATCGGCTTGAGCATTTCCAGACACC